>NC_040248.1:107379-349551 GCF_001444195.1 Xiphophorus couchianus | reverse complement strand
TATTATATATTATTATACTATTATTGTTATTATTATTATTATTATTATTACTATTATTATTATTATTATTACTATTATTATTATTATTACTATTATTATTATTATTATTATTACTTATTATTACTATTATTACTATTATTATTATTATTATTATTATTATTATTATTATTACTATTACTATTATTATTATTACTATTATTATTATTATTATTATTATTACTATTATTATTATTATTACTTTTATTATTATTACTATTATTATTATTATTACTATTATTATTATTATTATTTACTATTATTATTATTATTACTTATTTTCTTCTATTATTTATTATTATTTCTTTTACTATTATTCTTATTTATTATTATTATTATTATTATTATTATTCTTTTTATTATTATTCTTTTTTTTATTATTATTATTATTATTATTATTCTTATTTTATTATTCTTATTATTACTATTATTATTTATTATTATTACTATTGTTATTATTATATCATCATTATTATTAGGATATTATTATAATAATTATTCTCATTATTATTATTATGATTATGATATTAGATATTATTATAATTTTTATTACATGTGGTCTTTCTCCTGTTGATCTTCAGCTTTAGTTCAGCTGATTTATGATACATCATCTACTGAACACAATAACACAAACAATTTTTCTGTTTCTCTTATTAATATATAAATGCAGCACAAATCTGCAGCACAACAGTGAGCCGCCATTTTAGTAGCTCCCCTGAACATTTACCCACTTCCTGTCGCTTTGTTGGAAGCTTCTTCATCCTTCCTGTCTCTCCATCTTCAGCTGCCAGCCCTGAAGCAACTTCGTCCCTCAATCTGAAGGTTGCTGGTTTGATTCCCGCTCCACTTAGTAACACCGTGGCCACTGTCCAGTAGCTCTCCACCATCGGAGGGTGAGTGACCGGATGCAGGGTGAAGCTCTGGCAGTTAGCAGATGGGCTCAGGAAGCTAATGTTAGCTTGGGGTCAGAGATGTTGATGGGGCTCGGGGGTTTGAGCCGTTGGGGCTTTTGGGGGTTTGTGTTTGGGTCCCACGTGTTGAACCAGGCCCATGTTGTCCTGGAAGCAGAGCAGCAGCAACGGCGCGGCGTTCTGACTGAGGTTTCTGAACGACTTCAGGAGGAAAGCAAACAAAACGCCATTTATGACCTCAGAGCTGCTGACGGCAACTGCTGCAGCACAAAGGTCGCGGCTGCAGCACAAAGGTTGCTGCTGCAGCAGGAAGTTGTGCTGCAGCAAACACTTCCTGCTGGAGACTCAGAGATGAAAGTCAGATCTTGATATGATGGAATCTGAAACGTTTCAGGAAAACATCTTCATGTTTACAGCAACTGAACTGAAGAGAAACAAACCGGGACATAAACAGTTCGGTCAGCTGGAGGTCCGGTTGGCATGGCAACACAGTCTGGGTGTTTCTGCTGTTGAACAGAGAATCCAGGTTTGTACCTGGATGGACGGATTCCCTCTGAGTGAAGCAGCAGGTGGAGGGTGGAGGGTGGAGGCTGGCCCCTATCAACAAGCTGCTGCTGCTAACAGAATGGAATCATATCAACTTCAAAGCAGAAAGGAAACCAGATAAAGCAGCTGATGGAATCCATCAAAGTGCGTCAATAAGCAGGAACCAGAAGGCAATGATCTGCCGTTCCTCACACAGCGTTCCTCACTTCGTTCCTCACGGCGTTCCTCACTTCGTTCCTCATTTCGTTCCTCACGGCGTTCCTCACGGCGTTCCTCACGGCGTTCCTCACGGCGTTCCTCAAGGCGTTCCTCACAGCGTTCCTCATTTCGTTCCTCATTTCGTTCCTCAAGGCGTTCCTCAGGCGTTCCTCATTTCGTTCCTCATTTCGTTCCTCACGGCGTTCCTCACTTCGTTCCTCATTTCGTTCCTCATTTCGTTCCTCATTTCGTTCCTCGCGGCGTTCCTCATTTCGTTCCTCCCTTTCGTTTCCTCATTTCGTTCCTCCCTTCGTTCCTCGCGGCGTTCCTCACTTCGTTCCTCACTTCGTTCCTCATTTCGTTCCTCATTTCGTTCCTCCCTTCGTTCCTCATTTCGTTCCTCGCGGCGTTCCTCACGGCGTTCCTCACTTCGTTCCTCATTTCGTTCCTCATGGCGTTCCTCACGGCGTTCCTCAAGGCGTTCCTCACGGCGTTCCTCATTTCGTTCCTCCCTTCGTTCCTCGCGGCGTTCCTCACTTCGTTCCTCACTTCGTCACTCATTTCGTTCCTCATTTCGTTCCTCATTTCGTTCCTCCCTTCGTTCCTCATTTCGTTCCTCCCTTCGTTCCTCGCGGCGTTCCTCACGGCGTTCCTCACTTCGTTCCTCATTTCGTTCCTCATGGCGTTCCTCACGGCGTTCCTCAAGGCGTTCCTCACGGCGTTCCTCATTTCGTTCCTCACGGCGTTCCTCACGGCGTTCCTCACGGCGTTCCTCATTTCGTTCCTCACTTCGTTCCTCACGGCGTTCCTCACAGCGTTCCTCATTTTGTTCCTCACTTCGTTCCTCCCTTCGTTCCTCGCGGCGTTCCTCATTTCTTTCCTCCTCACGGCGTTCCTCATTTTGTTCCTCACTTCGTTCCTCCCTTCGTTCCTCACAGCGTTCCTCATTTTGTTCCTCACTTCGTTCCTCCCTTCGTTCCTCACGGCGTTCCTCACGGCGTTCCTCATTTCGTTCCTCACGGCGTTTCCTCACGGCGTTCCTCATTTCGTTCCTCACTTCGTTCCTCACGGCGTTCCTCACTTCGTTCCTCATTTCGTTCCTCACGGCGTTCCTCACGGCGTTCCTCACGGCGTTCCTCACTTCGTTCCTCATTTCGTTCCTCATGGCGTTCCTCACGGCGTTCCTCAAGGCGTTCCTCACGGCGTTCCTCATTTCGTTCCTCACGGCGTTCCTCACGGCGTTCCTCACGGCGTTCCTCATTTCGTTCCTCACTTCGTTCCTCACGGCGTTCCTCACAGCGTTCCTCATTTTGTTCCTCACTTCGTTCCTCCTCCCTTCGTTCCTCACAGCGTTCCTCATTTTGTTCCTCACTTCTTCCTTCCTCCCTTCGTTCCTCATGGCGTTCCTCACGGCGTTCCTCATTTCGTTCCTCACGGCGTTCCTCACGGCGTTCCTCACGGCGTTCCTCACTTCGTTCCTCACACGCGTTCCTCATTTCGTTCCTCACGGCGTTCCTCCCTTCGTTCCTCCCTTCCCTCCTCGTTCCTCGGCGTTCCTCATTTCGTTCCTCACGCGTTCCTCACTTCGTTCCTCACGGCGTTCCTCATTTCGTTCCTCACGGCGTTCCTCACTTCGTTCCCTCACGGCGTTCCTCCCTTTGTTCCTCCCTTCGTTCCTCGCGGCGTTCCTCACGGCGTTCCTCACGGCGTTCCTCACTTCGTTCCTCACGGCGTTCCTCATTTCGTTCCTCACGGCGTTCCTCACTTCGTTCCTCACGGCGTTCCTCACTTCGTTCCTCGCGGCGTTCCTCACGGCGTTCCTCACGGCGTTCCTCCACTTCGTTCCTCACGGCGTTCCTCACTTCGTTCCTCACGGCGTTCCTCATTTCGTTCCTCACGGCGTTCCTCACTTCGTTCCTCGCGGCGTTCCTCCCTTTGTTCCTCCCTTCGTTCCTCACGGCGTTCCTCACTTCGTTCCTCACGGCGTTCCTCACGGCGTTCCTCACAGCGTTCCTCATTTTGTTCCTCACTTCGTTCCTCCCTTCGTTCCTCGCGGCGTTCCTCATTTCGTTCCTCACGGCGTTCCTCAAGGCGTTCCTCATTTCGTTCCTCACTTCGTTCCTCGCGGCGTTCCTCACGGCGTTCCTCACTTCATTCCTCACGGCGTTCCTCACGGCGTTCCTCACAGCGTTCCTCATTTTGTTCCTCACTTCGTTCCTCACTTCGTTCCTCGCGGTGTTCCTCACGGCGTTCCTCTCTTCGTTCCTCGCGCTGCCCAACAGGATCCTCTTGGTATCGTGAGAAGTTCTTATCACAGCAGGCCGACTGGCAGAAATGTACTGTCTTCTTAAAGAAGCATGACAGCCTCTCTGATCGCTATCGGCGCCGATAGCATCGGGCCGGATGAAGTTTGCAGCTCTCTGGAAAATCAGCATCTTTTGTGACTCAAACTCTGATAAGAAGTCGGCAGCTGGAGACGACGACGCGTCACCGAGGAGGAACTCCGTAAAGGTTCATCTGAAGCCCGGGCGGATCTGACTCACCTCTCACCGCTCTGATGTTTGAGCTCTTATTGTGACAGACAACAGGGTAGTTTGCCCTTGCTTAGGTTACCAAAGGCAACTGGAGGAGCAACAAGGTTGACTGAGTGACACAAACCCGACGTGTTGGACATTCACTGGGAGACTCGCTAGAAAACCAGAACTGAAAACATTGTTTCCATGGAACCCTCCTGGTTTTCAACCATTATTGCGTAGACGAGTCAACCTGCTGTTCACAGCAACCTGAGTTGCTTCTGTACAGCAACAAAATATTAGAGGCCTGAGGGTGGATCCTGTGGATCCACATTTAGAGCAACACAAAACGTTCTGTGGTTCTAATCCCAGCGATGCGTGAGGATCAACACAGACCAGGGCAACCGCAGCAGGCAACTATTTTGGGTTGTTGTCATTTGAGCAACATTCCTGCAGGAGGCGCCGCGACACACGGGCCGAGAAACGGGAAGTCAGAATGAGGTCAGATATTGAAGTTTTATCAAGAACCTGCTGCATCTCAGATATTTTCAGTTCCTCCAGAGGAACACAATGCATGCTGGGAAGCGTCTCCTGACCTCTGACCTCTGCTGTTTATTGAAACCAGCCGTACCTGCCGCCTTCAGATCTTTGTTCAGCCTCTATCTCTCTCTTCATCTCTCCGTCCATCCTCAGCGTCTGTTTTTATCTCCTCTTATCTTCACATCGTCACACTGTCAGAACTCGCAGGATCGTCACGTAGGCTGAGCGCGTCCTGGCCGCCCGCCAGCTGCAGCAACCGCAGCGCCGCAGCAACCGCGGCGCTGCTGCTGGTAGCTTTGAAGTGTCTTCAAAACAATCCGGCCAAATGGAGGAGCCGCGCCGCTACGCTGCCGACGCTAACGTAAACTACAGCCGACCCGCAGAGCCGCAGGGAAACAGGACCAGAACCAAACCCGCATGTGTCCCGGCCCGGTCCGTCCCTGTGTTTCGGAACCGGGCCGGGCCGGCGGCAGCTCCTCCGCTGCGGTTCTGGTTCTGGTTCTGGTTGAGCGCTGAAGAATGAAGTCGGTTTACGTTGACTTTTATCTTTGAAGCGTCAGAACCGGACTGACAGAACAAGTCCAGACCCGACACAGATAATCTGCCAGCCGGGTCACTGGACCAGAACCTGAGTCACACTGAGCCGGGTTACAGCCGGGTCACAGTCAGAAACCGGGTCAGAACCTGACGGGTCAGAATAAAGTCCTAACCCGGCCTCTGGCTGGATGGTTCCCATCAGAACCAGTCTGTGGGTCTCTGTGTTCTGCTGGAGCAGGTTGTGGTTCTGGTTCCGGCCCCTGCTCCTCTCCAGGTGTTGGACCCGTCAGAATGATGGATCTGTTTCCCGGCCGGCGCTGATCCGGAGCAGGAATGTCAGCTATGCCGGGTCACATGATCAGAACCGGAGTGGGAAGTTCTGACACCGGATCAGAACTGATTGAAGACGGCTGGACCTGACAGGCTTCTGAGCATGCTCAGTACGATCCATGAAGACCAGCAGAACTTACCTTCAGAACTGGGTCAGAGTCAGAACCAGAACCTGGACCAGAACCAGAACCAGGACCAGGACCAGAACCAGAACCTGGACCAGAACCAGAACCAGAACTTGGACCAGAACCAGAACCAGAACTTGGACCAGAACCAGAACATTTTAATAATTGTATTAAATATTAATTTTCTGTTTGTGATCCAAACTAACTAGCCAGACCTACTGCTGGTTCTGGTTCTGCCCAGCATCAGATGTCGGTCCGTTTCGGCCTGGTTCTGGTCGTTCCTGGAATTAATGAGGCATCAGAAGCTGAACAGAACCAGAGTCCGGTCCAAACAGTAGCCTGGGGGCGGGGCTCACCTGTCCTCACCTTGTTGGCTGTAAACACACGGAGCGCCACTTTCTCCTCTCCCATCATGCTCTGGGGCACCAACACACACAACACGCTGCTGTCCGCCATGTTTGGACCTGAGCTGGAGGACAGAGTTCTGGTCCATACAACCAGAGCGGTCCGGTTCTGGTTTTATTTTTTACAAGTTCTGATAAAATTAAATTCAGAATAAAACTGAATATTTTATTTTCAGCTTCAGTTTGTAGGGAAGAGGAAGAGGAGGAAGAAGAGGAGGAAGAGGAGGAGGAAAAGGAGGAGAGCAGGTGGCCCGAAGCGGGGAGGGGGGGTCCTTTCATCACCTTCATCCTCCTCATCCTCCTCTTCCTCCTCTCACCTGCTGTTTTCATTCCATCATTAAGTCTCGCCTTCGGCCTTCGGCTTCAGAACCTGATTTTTCCTCGTTTGGTCCAGACCGGGTCTGATACCAACCAACCCCCCCCCCCCGGGTGGAGATGAAAGCGGGGCAATAATGGAGGAGCAAGAGGAGAACAGCAGCTGCTCCCGACTTAACATCAAGAAAAATCACTCAGACACTCAGGACTCGCCTCTTCATCTTCATCCTCCTCACACACACACACACACACACACACACACCACACACACCACACACACCAACACACACACACACCACACCCACACACCACACACAACGCGTTGCTGTATCAGCGCCTGTTTTTCATCATCAGATCTCAGAGTTTCTCCGTCTTCAGGCCTTTTTTTACGAAACATTTTTATTTCCAACATTTGTCTCGTCATGAAGCTGATTGGCTGGTTATTGATCACTATAATAACAGGTCTGTAGCTCCCCCTGCTGTCTGAAAGGAGGAACTGGTTGTAGAGAAAATCATCCAAACATTACGAATAAAAACTGAAAAGTGCGGTGTGCAAAAGTATTCAACCCCATTTTCTCTGAGGTCATCCAGATGCCTTCAGAAGTCACCTGATGGTTGCTAATTAGAGTCCAGCTGTGTGTAATCTAATCTAATCTAATCTAATCTAATCTAATCTAATCTAATCTAATCTAATCTAATCTAATCTAATCTCAGTGTTGGTCCAGCTGCTCTGTGACGCCTCAGAGCTTCAGAGATTATCTAAACGGCATCATGGAGGAGTTCAGTGAGTTTACAGCAAGCTGATTGGACACGTCACCGTCCGGTTAGCGGTTAGCAGTTAGCGGTTAGCCGGTAGCCAGAAGCCATGTTGGACTCAAACAGCCAGATCAGAATAAACTGAACTTTTTATCTGTGAAAATGTTTTGGAACATGTTTCATTTTTTGCTTCCTGGGTTATAAACACTTTTGTTCTTTCACATTGAAATATGCTATTTGGTTTATAATGTAGCAAAATGTGGAAAAGTTTAAAGGATATGAAAAAACTTTGCACAGTGCTGTAATTTGGACATTTTGGGTTTTTCCTGTTTTAATTAAAAACTTTCAGGGTTTTTATTGTAATTGTGATTATTTATATGTTGGATTGGTTTATAAATTGTAATTTTTAGTTCTGAATCTGTTTTGAGGTTTTCTGTACTTTTGCTTTGTGAGTAGAAAATTATTATTGTCATAATTGTTTCCAGCAGAATGTCCAGCAGCTCAGATTACCACTCGATAATATTAATGAAAACATGAAGGAGGTCAAACGAGGCATCAGCATCTAGTTTCTGCTGATCTGCAGTTTCCATCTGCTGCGATTTTGCTGACCCCCCCAGTGGCGATGTGTAGGAACTGTATGGTCCAGCAACAGACAATAGGCCCAGACTTTGGAGGAAAATTTTACTGCCATAATTCCCACAGCACACAGTTCCAGTCTGAAAGCAGGACTTCACTTGAACTCCAGGCTTCTGCTACCCTTCAACTATTCACTCTGCTTTCTCAAACCTTTCTCCTCATACTCAAAAACTCGTCTCTCTGCTCTCTTAAGAAACATTTTCTGCTCATGCTTGGAACAGAAAAGTACTGTTGCCTCGCAACCTCTCAGTCAATTGAATGCAAGTGTTTACTGGGTGCGTTTGTTTCCTCCTTCTTGTGGAAGTGAAGAATTCAATGTGTGTACAAACTGTGTGTGCGTCCTTGATAAGCGTCTCAACAAGTGTTACCTTGGACAAGCCCTGCAAACACCCAGTGGAAAGAGACATTTTCAATTTTCAAACAGACCAGAAACAATCGAAACAACCTGCAATTTAGCTCTTTCCATTTATCTTCACTCCGTCAGCCAGTGACAGGAAGAGCTGGTGGACCAATCCGTCACAGGAAGTCACCAACCCGTCACAGGAAGTCGCCAACCTGTCACAGGAAGTCACCAACCCGTCACAAGAAGTCACCAACCGTCACAGGAAGTCGCCAACCTGTCACAGGAAGTCACCAACCCGTCACAGGAAGTCACCAACCCGTCACAGGAAGTCACCAACCTGTCACAGGAAGTCACCAACCCGTCACAGGAAGTCACCAACCTGTCACAGGAAGTCACCAACCCGTCACAAGAAGTCACCAACCCGTCACAGGAAGTCGCCAACCTGTCACAGGAAGTCACCAACCCGTCACAGGAAGTCACCAACCCGTCACAGGAAGTCACCAACCCGTCACAGGAAGTCACCAACCCATCACAGGATCACCAACCCGTCACAGGAAGTCACCAACCTGTCACAAGAAGTCACCAACCCGTCACAGGAAGTCACCAACCCGTCACAGGAAGTCGCCAACCCGTCACAGGAAGTCACCAACCCGACACAGGAAGTCGCCAACCCGTCACAGGAAGTCACCAACCCGACACAGGAAGTCACCAACCCGACACAGGAAGTCACCAACCTGTCACAGGAAGTCACCAACCCGTCACAGGAAGTCACCAACCCATCACAGGAAGTCACCAACCCCGTCACAGGAAAAGCTGGTGGACCAACCCGTCACAGGAAGTCACCAACCCGTCACAGGAAGTCACCAACCCGTCACAGGAAGTCACCAACCCGTCACAGGAAGTCACCAACCCGTCACAGGAAGTTGCCAACCTGTCACAGGAAGTCACCAACCCGTCACAGGAAGTCACCAACCCGTCACAGGAAAAGCTGGTGGACCAACCCGTCACAGGAAGTCACCAACCCGTCACAGGAAGTCACCAACCCGTCACAGGAAGTCACCAACCCGTCACAGGAAGTCACCAACCCGTCACAGGAAGTCACCAACCCGACACAGGAAGTCGCCAACCTGTCACAGGAAGTCACCAACCCGTCACAGGAAGTCGCCAACCTGTCACAGGAAGTCACCAACCCGTCACAGGAAGTCACCAACCCATCACAGGAAGTCACCAACCCGTCACAGGAAAAGCTGGTGGACCAACCCGTCACAGGAAGTCACCAATCTGTCACAGGAAGTCACCAACCCGTCACAGGAAGTCACCAACCCGTCACAGGAAGTCGCCAACAACCCGTCACAGGAAGTCACCAACCCGTCAAAGGAAGTCACCAACCCGTCACGGAAGGTCGCCAACCTGTCACAGGAAGTCCCAACCCGTCACAGGAAGTCCCCAACCTGTCACAGGAAGTCACCAACCCGTCACGGAAGTCACCAACCCGTCACAGGAAGTCCACCAACCCGTCACAGGAAAAGCTGGTGGACCAACCCGTCACAGGAAGTCCCAACCCGTCACAGGAAGTCACCAACCCGTCACAGGAAGTCACCAACCCGTCAACAGGAAGTCACCAACCCGTCACAGGGAAGTCACCAACCTGTCACAGGAAGTCACCAACCCGTCACAGGAAGTCGCCAACCCGTCACAGGAAGTCCACCAACCCGACACAGGAAGTCACCAACCCGACAACAGGAAGTCACCAACCTGTCACAGGAAGTCACACAACCCGTCACAGGAAGTCAACCAAACCCATCACAGGAAGTCACCAACCCGCACAGGAAAAGCTGGTGGACCAACCCGTCACAGGAAGTCACCAACCCGTCACAGGAAGTCGCCAACCTGTCACAGGAAGTCACCAACCCGTCACAAGAAGTCACCAACCCGTCACAGGAAGTCGCCAACCTGTCACAGGAAGTCACCAACCCGTCACAGGAAGTCACCAACCCGTCACAGGAAGTCACCAACCTGTCACAGGAAGTCACCAACCCGTCACAGGAAGTCACCAACCTGTCACAGGAAGTCACCAACCCGTCACAAGAAGTCACCAACCCGTCACAGGAAGTCGCCAACCTGTCACAGGAAGTCACCAACCCGTCACAGGAAGTCACCAACCCGTCACAGGAAGTCACCAACCCGTCACAGGAAGTCACCAACCCGTCACAGGAAGTCACCAACCCGTCACAGGAAGTCACCAACCTGTCACAAGAAGTCACCAACCCGTCACAGGAAGTCACCAACCCGTCACAGGAAGTCGCCAACCCGTCACAGGAAGTCACCAACCCGACACAGGAAGTCGCCAACCCGTCACAGGAAGTCACCAACCCGACACAGGAAGTCACCAACCCGACACAGGAAGTCACCAACCTGTCACAGGAAGTCACCAACCCGTCACAGGAAGTCACCAACCCATCACAGGAAGTCACCAACCCGTCACAGGAAAAGCTGGTGGACCAACCCGTCACAGGAAGTCACCAACCCGTCACAGGAAGTCACCAACCCGTCACAGGAAGTCACCAACCCGTCACAGGAAGTCACCAACCCGTCACAGGAAGTTGCCAACCTGTCACAGGAAGTCACCAACCCGTCACAGGAAGTCACCAACCCGTCACAGGAAAAGCTGGTGGACCAACCCGTCACAGGAAGTCACCAACCCGTCACAGGAAGTCACCAACCCGTCACAGGAAGTCACCAACCCGTCACAGGAAGTCACCAACCCGTCACAGGAAGTCACCAACCCGACACAGGAAGTCGCCAACCTGTCACAGGAAGTCACCAACCCGTCACAGGAAGTCGCCAACCTGTCACAGGAAGTCACCAACCCGTCACAGGAAGTCACCAACCCATCACAGGGAAGTCACCAACCCGTCACAGGGAAAAGCTGGTGGACCAACCCGTCACAGGAAGTCACCAATCTGTCACAGGAAGTCACCAACCCGTCACAGGACGTCACCAACCCGTCACAGGAAGTCGCCAACCCGTCACAGGAAGTCACCAACCCGTCACAGGAAGTCACCAACCCGTCACAGGAAGTCGCCAACCTGTCACAGGAAGTCACCAACCCGTCACAGGAAGTCCCCAACCTGTCACAGGAAGTCACCAACCCGTCACAGGAAGTCACCAACCGTCACAGGAAGTCACCAACCCGTCACAGGAAAAGCTGGTGGACCAACCCGTCACAGGAAGTCACCAACCCGTCACAGGAAGTCACCAACCCGTCACAGGAAGTCACCAACCCGTCACAGGAAAGTCACCAACCCGTCACAGGAAGTCACCAACCTGTCACAGGAAGTCCCCAACCCGTCACAGGAAGTCGCCAACCCGTCACAGGAAGTCACCAACCCGACACAGGAAGTCACCAACCCGACACAGGAAGTCACCAACCTGTCACAGGAAGTCACCACCCGTCACAGGAAGTCACCAACCCATCACAGGAAGTCACCAACCCGTCACAGGAAAAGCTGGTGGACCACCCGTCACAGGAAGTCACCAACCCATCACAGGAAGTCACCAACCCGTCACAGGAAGTCACCAACCCGTCACAAGAAGTCACCAACCCGTCACAGGAAGTCGCCAACCTGTCACAGGAAGTCACCAACCCGTCACAGGAAGTCACCAACCCGTCACAGGAAGTCACCAACCCGTCACAGGAAGTCACCAACCCGTCACAGGAAGTCACCAACCCGTCACAGGAAGTCACCAACCTGTCACAAGAAGTCACCAACCCGTCACAGGAAGTCACCAACCCGTCACAGGAAGTCGCCAACCCGTCACAGGAAGTCACCAACCCGACACAGGAAGTCGCCAACCCGTCACAGGAAGTCACCAACCCGACACAGGAAGTCACCACCGACACAGGAAGTCACCAACCTGTCACAGGAAGTCACCAACCCTTCACAGGAAGTCACCAACCCATCACAGAAGTCACCACCCGTCACAGGAAAAGCTGGTGGACCAACCCGTCACAGGAAGTCACCAACCCGTCACAGGAAGTCACCAACCCGTCACAGGAAGTCACCAACCCGTCACAGGAAGTCACCAACCCGTCACAGGAAGTTGCCAACCTGTCACAGGAAGTCACCAACCCGTTCACAGGAAGTCACCAACCCGTCACAGGAAAAGCTGGTGGACCAACCCGTCACAGGAAGTCACCAACCCGTCACAGGAAGTCACCAACCCGTCACAGGAAGTCACCAACCCGTCACAGGAAGTCACCAACCCGTCACAGGAAGTCCACCAACCCGACACAGGAAGTCGCCAACCTGTCACAGGAAAGTCACCAACCCGTCACAGGAAGTCGCCAACCTGTCACAGGAAGTCACCAACCCGTCACAGGAAGTCACCAACCCATCACAGGAAGTCACCAACCCGTCACAGGAAAAGCTGGTGGACCAACCCGTCACAGGAAGTCACCAATCTGTCACAGGAAGTCACCAACCCGTCACAGGAAGTCACCAACCCGTCACAGGAAGTCGCCAACCCGTCACAGGAAGTCACCAACCCGTCACAGGAAGTCACCAACCCGTCACAGGAAGTCGCCAACCTGTCACAGGAAGTCACCAACCCGTCACAGGAAGTCCCCAACCTGTCACAGGAAGTCACCAACCCGTCACAGGAAGTCACCAACCCGTCACAGGAAGTCACCAACCCGTCACAGGAAAAGCTGGTGGACCAACCCGTCACAGGAAGTCACCAACCCGTCACAGGAAGTCACCAACCCGTCACAGGAAGTCACCAACCCGTCACAGGAAGTCACCAACCCGTCACAGGAAGTCACCAACCTGTCACAGGAAGTCACCAACCCGTCACAGGAAGTCGCCAACCCGTCACAGGAAGTCACCAACCCGACACAGGAAGTCACCAACCCGACACAGGGAAGTCACCAACCTGTCACAGGAAGTCACCAACCCGTCACAGGAAGTCACCAACCCATCACAGGAAGTCACCAACCCGTCACAGGAAAAGCTGGTGGACCAACCCGTCACAGGAAGTCACCAATCTGTCACAGGAAGTCACCAACCCGTCACAGGAAGTCACCAACCCGTCACAGGAAGTCGCCAACCCGTCACAGGAAGTCACCAACCCGTCACAGGAAGTCACCAACCCGTCACAGGAAGTCGCCAACCTGTCACAGGAAGTCACCAACCCGTCACAGGAAGTCACCAACCTGTCACAGGAAGTCACCAACCCGTCACAGGAAGTCACCAACCCGACACAGGAAGTCACCAACCTGTCACAGGAAGTCACCAACCCGTCACAGGAAGTCGCCAACCTGTCACAGGAAGTCACCAACCCGTCACAGGAAGTCACCAACCTGTCACAGGAAGTCACCAACCCGTCACAGGAAGTCACCAACCCGTCACAGGAAGTCACCAACCCGTCACAGGAAAAGCTGGTGGACCAACCCTTCACAGGAAGTCACCAACCCGTCACAGGAAGTCACCAACCCGTCACAGGAAGTCGCCAACCCGTCACAGGAAGTCACCAACCCGTCACAGGAAGTCACCAAACCCGTCCACAGAAAAAGCTGGTGGACCAACCCGTCACAGGAAGTCACCAACCCGTCACAGGAAGTCACCAACCCGTCACCGGAAGTCACCAACCCGTCACAGGAAAAGCTGGTGGACCAACCCGTCACAGGAAGTCACCAACCCGTCACAGGAGTCACCAACCCGTCACAGGAAGTCACCAACCTGTCACAGGAAGTCACCAACCCGTCACAGGAAGTCACCAACCTGTCACAAGAAGTCACCAACCCGTCACAGGAAGTCACCACCCGTCACAGGAAGTCGCCAACCTGTCACAGGAAGTCACCAACCCGTCACAGGAAGTCACCAACCGACACAGGAAGTCACCAACCCGACACAGGAAGTCACCAACCCGTCACAGGAAGTCACCAACCTGTCACAGGAAGTCACCAACCCGTCACAGGAAGTCACCAACCCGTCACAGGAAGTCACCAACCCGTCACAGGAAAAGCTGGTGGACCAACCCGTCACAGGAAGTCACAACCCGTCACAGGAAAAGCTGGTGGACCAACCCGTCACAGGAAGTCACCAACCCGTCACAGGAAGTCGCCAACCCGTCACAGGAAGTCGCCAATCTGTCACAGGAAGTCACCAACCTGTCACAGGAAGTCGCCAACCCGTCACAGGAAGTCGCCAACCCGTCACAGGAAGTCGCCAACCCGTCACAGGAAGTCACCAACCCGTCACAGGAAGTCTCCGCCCTCTGCCTGGCTCCCATTGCGGGGTTCCTCCACCCATTTCTATTTGAACACAGAGAAGTTCTGAATGTGTCGGAGTGGCAGACGCCCTGAAGGAACCGTCTGGGTTTCCTGCAGTCCTTCCCCAGTTCTGTCTGGTTCTGATCCATTCTCCTGTTTGGTTCCGGCCTCAAAGATCTCTCTGGAAAACTGAGGCTGATGTTTGAGTTGGTCATGCAGTACCTCCTGGTGCCACTAGAGGCGCTGAAAGAAACCAGAACCAGACCCTCAGACTATGGACCCAATTGAGCTGCATCAGAACCTGATTAACTGGATCCGTTTGTCCCATAAATGAAGGGAAACGTTCCAGAAAGTTCTGCGACAGAAGACAGATTCTGAGCTCCGGCTCGGTCCGCTTCATCCAGAACCTGGAGCACCCAGGTGGTGCTGCTGGTTCCTCTGATCAGGAAGAGAACCAGAACCAGGTCCAGATCCACCTGCTTCTGGTTCTGGGGAGGTGATGGCCTGGAAAACACAGAATGAGCTGAAATGTGGTACCAGGACAGAGATGAGCAGACCTGTAACGGGTCACCACCGGACCTGGTACCGCCGAACCGGACGGACGGATGCAGTGTGGTGTCAGTGAAACTGAGGCTCTAAGCAGTTGGCTGACAGACAGCAGCAGCTGTGTGTGTGTGTGTGTGTGTGTGTGTGTGTGTGTGTGTGTGTGTGTGTGTGTGCTCCTGAAATAGAACTCCTTGTCCTGGTAAACACTCACAGGCGGCCCGGTCTCCTGAGGGTCGGCTCTCAGCGATTGCTGGGTTTCTCCTGGTGCCATCGAGGCGTTTCGGGTCGTCAGGTAGGAAACGTTCATGAATGTTTTGTCTTAAAGCGCCAGGAAGAGCCTTTGGGTACCAGGCGGGTTTAGGTTCTGATTGAGTTCTTCTGGTTCGTCTCAGAGCTGAAGGCCTGAAGAACATCAGTTCACCACCAGGGGGAGACAAACTCCCACTGGCTGTTAGAACCGGTTCTGTTCATGATGACAGGTCCACCTGCTGCTGTGATCCACACAGATTACATTAATCCGATCCAGTAGCAGTTATCAAACAACACACACAGGTTCTGGTTATTATTTTAACTGGTTATAAGTTTTCTAAGTGTTGAAAGGCGGTTAGCAGAACTACAAGTTATTACAGAATCATGTAAACTAATAATCTGGGAAAAAAAACTTCCAGAAAAGTGCTGAAATACCGAGTTCCTTTAAATCAAGGCTAAAATCCCACTTGGTGTCGTCTTTGATTCATAACTGTAAAATGATCAACTGTCATCGTTTCCTTCTGTTGGTTCTGTTGGTTCTGTTGGTTCTTTGCTTTCATCAGGAAGAAACTTCGAACACCAACTACATCCAAACAGGTTTAGGTACAGAGTCTAAAGTATCAGAAATCTGAAGAACAAACAAGTAAACTGAATTAGATTTTTAATGGAATCAGTTTTATTTTAAAAGAATCCCATAAGAATAAACCCTGGATTATTCTTATTCTCCTCTATTGATGAAAAATCTTTCTAGTTTAGCGAAAGTCTTTTTCAGCAGCGTCATGTCGGCTCCTCTATTGATCTGAAGCAGTTCGCTGCAGTCTGGAGCCAAACTGCTGCAGGTATTATCTGAAGTCTAACAGAGGAAGAAACTCTACGGACACCATCACCGATCTGAGAAACCTCAGGATGAACGGCTGCTCTGTGCCGCCTTCCCACCACAACCCATAAATATTTAACAGCACTGTCTGATACAATGAAATTTTCAGGGTCACAGGGGTCATCGGGGTCAACGTGGAGTCTCCCACGATCGCGACCAGATCAGTATTTAACACCAAACGGAGCTGAGGAACATCCGTCCTTCTACACAGAAGAACCAGCTGGACGCTGGCAGCAAAACGACATCGCCGATGGTGCAAGAGTGAGATCAGCCCGGCTCCAGCTGTAGACATCTGTCTAGAGAGGAAGAGGAGGAGATGGGAGGAAGAGTGTGCAGGGAGAAGGTGAAGGAGGAGAAAAGGAGGAGTCCGGGCAGAGAGGACAGCCTGTCGTCTGCCGACAAAATCCAAAGATTCTCCAAGCAGTCTGGACACAACGTCCTGAGCCTGGCCCGCCGTGGACTCAAGGTACAGCAGTGCCCCCTGCTGGAGGGAGGCAGCGGCGGTGCTACCTGAGGCGAAGGTGGAGCAGGTGTTATTGAAATAAAAGTGGTGCATGTTGCTGCTCCTTCAGGATGCTCCGGGGGAGCTGTGGGAGCTGCAGGAGCTGGAGAAGCTGAACCTGTCCCTCAACAACCTGAAGGCGCTGCCCCCTCAGCTGGGCCTGCTGTCCAACCTGCTGGTCCTCAACCTGTGGGGGAACCAGGTGAGCCCCATCACAGCCCTCCTCCTGCAGCATGCTTTGGTCAGAACCGGACCTGACGCTGTGCCGTCTGCAGCTCAGCAGCCTGCCGGCAGAGATCGGCCAGCTGAGGAGACTCCGGGTTCTGTTTGTCTACAGAAACAGACTGACGGAGGTTCCTGAGGAGCTGGGGGCCTGCACGCAGCTGGAGGTACGCCTCGTCTCAGGTCCGCAGCTGTGCGGCGCCCCCCTCCGGAGCTCATCCTCTGATCGCCTCTGTCTCCACTTCAGGTCCTGAGTCTGGCCAACAACCAGCTCTCCTCGCTGCCGGCTTCTCTCTCCAACCTGACCAGACTCAGGAAGCTCAACCTCAGCCACAACCTCATGGCTCACCTGCCAGGCTGCATCTACAGCATGAAGGCCCTGGTAGGTGTCCACCAGCCAGAGAGCGGCCCAGGCAGCCTGCAGGTGACCCGCTGTCCCCCTGTCCTCCTGCAGGTCTTCCTGGATCTGTCCTGCAACCGTCTGGAGAACGTGGCTGAGAACATCCAGGCTCTGCTGGAGCTCAAGATCCTCATCATGGAGGGAAACCAGCTCCAGTGTCTGCCCAGAGGCCTCTGCTTCCTCATCAGGTAACTCCACCTGAACGCCTGGTGCCACAGGACATTCAGCTGTGGAGAAATTATTTCTCCACCTGATGGCGCTCTCCTGATTTCCTTCAGGCTGGAGCTGCTCAACCTGGACTTTAACCACATCAGAGACCTTCCTGAGGTGAGCAACCGACCCGCACTGACGAGGATGATGGTGGTAATAGGGGCTGCACAGTGGTGCAGTTGGTAACACTGTTGCCAAGAAGGTCCTGGGTTCGATTCCCGGCTTGTTCTCCCTGTGCATGGTGGGTTCTCTCTGGTTCTCTGGTTTCCTCCCAGTCCAGAAGACTGTCAGGTTAACTGGTCTCTCTAAATTCTCCCTAGGTGTGTGTGCGTGCGTGCGTGCGTGCGTGCGTGTGCATGCGTGTGTGTGTGTGTGTGTGTGTGTGTGTTCATGGTTGTTTGTCCGTCTGTCTCTGTGTTGCCTGGCAACAGACTGGCGACCTGTCCAGGTGACCCCACCTCAGCAGCTCCTCCTGACCTACTGGGGACCAGGGGTTAGAAAATGGATGAATAATAATAATAATAATAATAATAATAATAATAATAATAATAATTCTCTGCTGCTTGCAGTTTTCCTCTCCATCCACTAGATGGCGCCTAGAGGCTGCACTACCTGGAGCTGCCTGCTGTATGGTAATATTAATAACATGATGAGATGGTGTTCTACCATCTCATCATGTAGGAGTACGTGAGGAGCGGGATACCAGCACTTTGAGTGTTTGCCAGTTATGGTACTCTGCGTCCCTCTGAGTTTTCTTTCTAGTTTCCTGAGGTTACCTCTTGCAATATTCTCCTGTCGATTCTCCTTCAGGTGTTTCCTCATGATGCCTTGGATTTATCCACTGTGGAGCCTGAGATCCTGGCCTTTTGGATTTTCCCCTCTTGACGCCGTGAACTGTTACCCACTGGTTACAGACAGTTCCTGGATTTTCAGCTGGCAGTCAGAGATCTCCTCATCTGAAACATACCTGTCTTCCCTCCACTGCAGCCTCTACCTTCCACAAACTCTCCGTCTGAACCTCACCCCGGAACCTGGACCCTGGACCGCTTCAAAGACCCCTGCAAAGAGTCCGTAGCCCGGGAGACCGCGGTACCAGAACCTGACAGAACCTCATCATCTTCCAGTAAGATCACTCCATTTACCTCTGAGAACTCTTTTGTCCTACACACCTCGAACTCACCGTCTTTCCCTCACCATCCTCGGAGTGCAGACGACCCCGGCTCCCATCGGCAGGACCAGAACCACACAGCTGCAAACTTCAATATTGTTTCAATAAACTTTATTTTTCTGATATCTGTTCTCTGCTTGTGTTTCTGCATGTGGGTTAAAAGATTAGAACCAACATGACAAATAATAATAATAACAGCGATACTACTACTAAATATAAAAATAAGTGATTATCATCATTTATTATCAATCGTGATCATAATAATAACAATAACAATATTGTTGGCTGTGTGTCCAGGAGATGCACCATCTGTCCCGCCTGCAGAAGCTGGCCTGCCATCCTCTGGATAAAGGTCTCCACATCGTCCACAACCCGCTGATCAAGCCCCTGAAGGAGGTGATGGAGGGAGGACTGGCGGCGCTCTTCAATTACCTGAGATCAGGTGGTGAATAGGGGGTGGGGCCTCTGAAACCTGGGGGCGGAGCCAGTTCCCTCTTGAGGATGGCAGCGAAGCTTTCTGAAATCATGATGAAGAATTTTGAAGAACCAGAACTTCAGACCTACTTCAATCTTCCAGGCAGAGTTTTCACCCACCTGAGGGACAGGTGAAGTGGGCGGAGCTTCTTCAGAGGCATTACATTTCATTATGGGATGGAGAGACGGAAACAGAAGCCATCTTGTTGGTTCTCTTGCTGATGTTCTTCACTTTGGAACGACCACAACGTAAACAGAACCGTCTCAGAACCTCTTGACCTCTGGGCTGTTACTGTTAGTGTTATCCTTACTGTTAGTGTCAGTGTTGTTCTCACTGTTACTGTTATCCTTACTGTTAGTGTCTTTCACTGTCACTGTCCATACGGAGAGTCTGAGCTGGAGGCCAGAAGGCAGGAAATTAAGTCAGCATGTCAACAAGCTTGGCTTTAGTTTCCCTGATGGTGTGTTTTTAATCAGTTCTGTAAGTGAGCATTGTTCAACTCCTAAGATCTTATTACTAGTATTTATTACTGTGCCGAATACTAAGATTTCCAAACCAACAGAGGAGAGAAAACATCAATATATGATCATCTTTGACTCATCAACCTGAAACTTTGCCAGTTTTCTTAGAACAATCTTTGCTGGCTCTTTTTTTGCAGGTTCTCTGAATGGCAGGTAAATTTGAACTTATTATCCAAGATATTTATAGTTTTCTACTGTCTGACCTTTAATTACTGTTTGAGTTGAGTTATGAAGCTTCTGTCTAAGATCAGAGCACATGTTCTTTGTTTTCTGTACATGTAATAAAAGAAAAGTTTATCCCACCAGTCAACAAACTCATGGGCCACATGTTTGTCGTGTAGAAAGCTAACTATCAGAAGAAGAAGAATTACTTCATTCATCCCAGCAGGGAAATTATTTCGCAGTTACAGCAAGAATTTTTTATACACAGATTAACACACACAGGACGGAGCTGCGTCTGCAGGCAGCCAGCTGAGCCGGCGCCATTTTTGAAGGAGGACATGCGGCAAAGGTCGTCGGGAGTCGAACCCGCGACGTCCGCGGGTCTAAGGCCTCCAAATGTGCTAACCCCCTGCGCCACCACAGCACGCCCCACCACTGAGTCATCTGCAAATTTTAATATGAACATATCATTGTTAATGTATTCACATGATTTACCATTTTCTGTTTGTTTTTTTTTATATTATTTTTATTAATTTTAGATTCGTTACAATATAAAGAACAAGGAAGAAACCTGTGCCGCCACACATACAAACAAACAAACAAACAAAAACAAAAACAAACACAAAATCTACAACAAAATACCCCACATGCACGAGAAATAGGGTGTCCATCCTCTCCTCCAGTCCACGTCATCCCTCAGCCATCAAGAGCGGAGAAACAAAAGCAGGCAAGAATAAATAGAGCTATAAAACAAAATAATAATAATAAAAAATAAAATAAAATCCTAGGGACCAAGCAGAAAAGACTCAAGGGGACCCCAAAGTGTCAAAAATGTATCTGATTTGTGATTGAGATCATGGTCAGCTTTTCCAAAGGAAGGATAACAGATTTCTGTGTGAGCCACATATTTACTGTGGGGGCAGAAGGAGAAGTTCGTTGTAACAAAATACATTTCTTGGCAAGAAATGGAAAAATTGTAAACAAGGATTTAGAATGTGCATCCAAATGATTGGGGGAAACATTTAAAAGATAGAACACAGGAGACAAAGAAAAGCGAACACCCAAAACCTTTTCAATCACCAAATGTACGTCCCTCCAAAAGGTCCTTTAATAAATCACATGACCAGAATAGATGGAGAAAAGTACCTCTGTGCCTCAAACATTTGCAGCACAGATTGGAACGGTTGGGGAACATTCTCTGAAGACGAACAGGGGTATAGTAGGATCTATAGAAAAGTTTGAAATTCTGTTCTTGTATAGAAATAGACAGTGTTGTATAGTAACGAAGTAAAAATACTTCACTACTTTACTTAAGTATATTTTGGAGTACTTCATACTTTCCTGGAGTATGAAATTTTTGATGACTTTCACATTTACTTCACTATATTTCCGAACTTAATTGCGTACTTTTACTCCGATACATTTTCAGTGTGTGGTTTAGTTACTCGTTACAAAAAAGCGCGAGAGAGAAACAAAGTGTTTTGACCCCACCTACTGATTAGCAAGTAGCAAGTAGGCTACCGAACAAAGTCCGTAGCCTACTTGCCTGGGCTTGTTCATCACCTCCAATAGGATACACCTGTTTAGCTCCTCCCATTAAACACAAAGCAAGTCTCGCAATCAGCAGCAGCCACATGGAGGAGGAGACGGAGACCACAACGACTGCAACTACGTCGGACACGGCTCCAGCAGAACCACCAGCTGGTGATGAGAGCCCATGGCCTTATTTAAACACAATATACTCTTTCGTGGGTGTTAAAGATTCGTCGTACCGCATGCAGTTTATGTTATTCCTGCCCGAAGATGTGGAAATTCTATCTTACAAAAACTCCCCGTCCAACTTGAAGAAACACATCGAGGTAACGTCTTATGAAATGGTTATAATCCTCCTGTTTCAGTAACTATAGCTTGGTCACTAGACACTACTGTATTGTGAAACGTTGACCATAAATGAACTTTGTTTGGCATTGTTTCAGTTCCATACGTGGTGTATTTAGCTTAGGCCTAATGTTGACTGTAGCAGGCTACCTAGACTCCTCTGTTCAAGGGGGACAGAAGCCATAGCGATAGCAATTTAGACTAAATTTAACGAATAATAATCAGTTGTAAAGCAGGCTAAGTTAACCTTGTGCTATAGGTAAAGCACCTAATTTTCTTAACTAAATGATGCCTGCAGGTATATCTATTAGCAGGTTTAATTTTGCCTGCACTTGGTTGGGTACATTATTTTAAGTGTATTTGACAAGTTTACCAAAATATAAAAAATGTCATTCAAACTGCATTTGCTTTGTTTTACTTTTTACTTGTACTTTTCATTACATTACTTGAGTACATCCATTTTTACAGTAATTTCCATACTTAAGTACAAGAAGTTTCAGATACTTTAAGACTTTAACTCAAGTAACATTTCAGTCAGTGACTTTGACTTTTACCAAAGTTATATTTTGGAGAGGTACTTGTACTTTTACTTGACTCTGAGATTTCAGTACTTTATACAACACTGGAAATAGAAGTGCATGGAGGAAAGGTTCCATTGCAAATCTTAAGCCAATCTAAAGGGCTGAATTTCATCTCCAGATCGCGCTCCCACAACCGCTTGACAGAGTCAAAGCTTGATGGTACAGAGCAGAGGAAGAAAGCATAGAATTTGGAAATCAGACCTTTAGGAGAATTGGTGGAAACCAGAACATTTTCTAAGTCTGTCAGTTCCCTACGGAATGCATTGGACCGAAATAATGAATCCATAAAATGTCGAATCTGAAGATATTTATAAAAATCTTTCTGAGGAATGTTGCTGATTTGATTAAATGATTTGATAGCACCGGAAATCAACAAATCAGAGAAATCATTCAGACCAGAACAAGACCAGTTCAATAGGCCAATATTTCTAATAGAAGTTGGTAGGTCTGGGTTTAAAGTCAGGGGGGATCTAATTGAGATAAAGGAGGGAATATTCAAGTATTTCCTTATGTCTTGCCAAGCTAACAAAGTACTATAAACTACCATGTTTTCCTTCAATGAATCCAATTAATCTAAGTTATTGATAAAAGGGAGAGAACTTAACCTTCTAGGACAGCATGAAAAAGATTCAAGGCCCCGCCATAAGCAGGTGTCTCTACTAGAAAACCAGTCAGACATCATTTTAAGCTGAGCAGACCAGTAGTAGAGCTGCAAAGTGGGTAAAGATAATGTAAGTGTCAATAAAATAGTTTCACCTGTCTGTTTGTAAATGTATCTATGTCTAAAGCTTTGTCTTTTATTTCTGTAGTTTTCACGGCAAAAAATAAAGAGCCCGTCTTAAGAAAGCCGTGCCAGAGTTGTCACTTTGGAGCTACAGATAAACCTCCCAACTGCTTGGGTTTAGTAAGAGTGGAGAACCTAATTCATTGCAATTTTCTGTTTTTGACAGAAAACATTAATTAGTGAGTATAAAGTCGCACCTTTGTTAATGTCTTTCTGATTTTAAAAGTCATTTAATAAAACAAACTTGATTTGAATCATGATGTGCTGCAGTATACATCATGACCAGCAGGTGGCGGTAGAGACGCAGCAGGAAGAGTTTTATTCTCGTGGTTACAGAAGAAGTGGAGGCCAGAATAAAAAGTTTTTCTCCTTTGTGTCAGAATTTACTGAGTTATGAATCCAGTTTCTTCTTTTTATTCCAGTTCTGCTCCTGGTTTAAAAATCTGCTTAAAGGAACCGGAAGCATGTTTACTAACATGATCTGGTCTAGTTTGAAAAGAACTGGTCCTCATATGAGAACGTTCTGTCTGGCTACCGGATACTTCCATTCAGAGCCGGAGACCCGCGCAGTGACGCACAGCAGCCAGCAGGGGGCAGCAGCCGCTCCGGTTCCGCTTCACAAACACCGAAAAGTTCATCAGAACTCTGATTGATCCGGAACGTCTGACCCGGTATGACGTCATGACACTAGAACCCGGCCAACACCGATGTAACAGATTCTAACACAGCTTTCATCAAACCAGATAAAAACATGAAACCCGGACCAGAACCGGGCCGAACCAATGAGACCTTGGTTCTGCTGACAGAGGCCGAACCGGAGGAAATGGTTCTGATAAACTTTATGGAGATAATAACATGGGGTTCTAGAGGTTCCAGGTCCAAACGAAACCGCAGCAGAACCTCAAAGTTCCCACAAATATTCAACAAATGATGAAATCAATAAATGTTCAAAGTTTTAACCGGAAGCAACAAAATAATTAAAAACCTGGAGCCCCCCCCCCCACTCTCTCTCTCTCTCTCAGTGTCTCTCGACCCCCGTGACGTCACTAGCTCATCGGTACACCCTCTCGGCGTCTCGCGCTCTCCGTCTGTCTGTCTCGAGCGCAGAAACCAGCCGGAGGATCAAAGAGCCGAACTCACCTGTCTGAACGCTCACCTGGCCGCGCGCCGCAGTCCCTCCGTGTGCGCGTGAGCGCGTGTTGGAGCGCGAGGGAAGTCCAGAACCCCTGAGGAAGAGGAGGAGGAGGAAGAGGAGGAGGAGGCTCGGAGTTCTCCGGAGTTTTCCCAGATCATGGAGCGGACTGGAAGTTTCCCGCTGCCCGCGGTTCTCCTCCTGGTTCTGCTGGGAGTTCGGGGAGCGCGAGCGGACACCTTCCAAGGTAAGAGGACGATTCGGTTCGGTTCGGTTCGGCCCCTGGTGGGGGCCGGGGAGTCTGCGGAGGGAACAGAGGAGCTCTGAGTGTTGGCATCCAAGTTTCCAGCTGGAAAATCTCCTCCTCTTCCTCCACTCTGCCCGTCGGTTCGGTTCGGAGGTTCTGGAAACTCAGCGGCCCTCAGAACATCCTGCAGTCTTTGTTTCCTCTTCCAGTTCGGTTCGTGTCTCAGAAGCAGCCCAGCAAGAACCGCCAGGTTGGAACAGAGAGGGATCTTCCGGTTCTGGTTCCGGTTCTGGTGACATTTCCCTCCTCCTCAGCAGAACTTTGGAGAGAACAGGTTTTATTCCTTAAATCAGAATTCATTGATCATCAATCAGAACCAGAACCAGATGAGCTGTTGGTCGTGTTTGATCAGTAGAACCCAGTAGAACCAGGTTCTGAGCTGAGAGCTATTTATCCATCAGAACCGACTTCTCCGGTTGAAATTCCTGCTCTCTAATACATGGATCAGAACCATCTGATGGATCAGAACCGTCTGGTTGAGTTCGGGTCTTCCTGTTCTGCTGCATTGATCTAATTTTATTTTTGGTTCTGGTTTCCTGATTTGGGTCAGGTCTGGTCCGGGTCAGGTTCGGGTCTGGTCTGGTACCAGTCCGGGTCAGATGGGAACGTTTCCATGACGAAATACAAAGAGGAGGAACTCTGGGCTCTGAGCATTTATTAATATTAATAATAATAAATGATGATGACTCTTCCACATCTCAGCCAATCACAGCTCTGGATCTGTTGGGGGAGGAAGAGGGGGGGTCAGATCCCATCAGGCTCCTGATGATGATGATGATGATTGTGAAGGCTCTACAGCAGTGATGAAGAATCTCGATTCTTCTGGAACGGACCAGGAGCTGGACGCCTTGAACCATCCTTGAACTGGTTCCATGTATCTACTGTGGGTCAAGGCCGGTTCTGATGACCCAACATGGTGTCATGAAATGTAGCGGTTAGCTAAAAGAAGCTAGCTCTGCTCGCTAGCTCGTTCTCCAGACGTTAAACCTAAAAACAATAAAGTTACAGGAATCAGAACATTTCATCCACAAAGAGCAGAACCGGTTCTAACGACGCACTGGACTTGATTTAGACCGCTTGTCCCTAGTGACACGGAGACAACCGACGGCCTGGACTGGTTTAAACTGGTTTTAAACTGGTTTTAGACTAGTTTTAGGCTGGTTTTAAACTGGTTATAGACTGGTTTTAGACTGGTTTTGAACTGGTTATAGACCGGGTTTAGACTGGTTTTGAACTGGTTTTAGACTGGTTTTAAACTGGCCATAGACTGGCTTTAGACTGGTTTTGAACTGGTTTTAGACTGGTTTTAAACTGGCCATAGACTGGCTTTAGACTGGTTTTAAACTGGTTTTAAACTGGTTTTAAACTGGTTTTAGACTAGTTTTAGGCTGGTTTTAAACTGGTTATAGACTGGCTTTAGACTGGTTTTAAACTGGTTTTAGACTGGCTTTAGACTGGTTTTAAACTGGTTTTAGACTGGTTTTAAACTGGTTATAGACCGGTTTTAGACTGGTTTTGAACTGGTTTTAGACTGGTTTTAAACTGGCCATAGACTGGCTTTAGACTGGTTTTGAACTGGTTTTAGACTAGTCAGACCTGGCTCTGAAAAAATATCAATGTCATGATGCATCACATTTTCGTTTTAGAAGGATTTCTTTTTAAAAATAATTTTCCCTACCAAATCTGGGCTTCTGTAGTTCAGGTTGAAGTGAACCATCTTGTCTTCAGCCCACCCAGGGTCGGCCATCTTGTCTTCACCTTGTATTTAGTTGAAATTTGTTTCCCAGAAGGGAGGGTTGAAATAAAAACTGGTTATGGAACTGAACACACACACTGAACACACACACACACACATTGAACACACACACTGAACACACACTGATGACCCGCTGTGTCCAGGTTCAGAACTGTCGCTGATTCAGAACTTTACCTTTTCCTCTGAGTGTGTTTTACAGGCGGCGTGTACGTGTGTGTGTGTTGCAGTGTGAGTTGGCGTGTGTGTGTGTGTGTGTGTGTTGCAGTATGAGTTACTGTGTGTGTGTTGGTGTTGTGTTCAGGTGCAGTCAGTTCTTTGTTCTGTCTCGTCAGGGTTTTAATGAAGCTCACAGATTAACACACTATCCTCAGGTGTGTGTGTGTGTGTGTGTGTGTGTGTGTGTGTGTGTGTGTGTGTGGGTTCTCTGTGAGGCAATTATCTCTATTCAGAACTCTTTTCAGCTGGAGAACCTTCTGGACCGAACCGGAAAACACATGAGGAACACATGGTCTGGTGGTTTGAACTTCAGAACCACTTGGTTCGGCTCAATGATCCGGTTTGCTTGACCGCAACACAGCTGAATGAGTTCAATTCTTCTTTTACCAGAACCCAACAGAACTTCTGCTGGCCGTCTCATGGCCTCACTTGGTTCTGGAGGCAGGAGTCCGACCGGGCCTGGGTCGGTCCGATCCTTAGCTAAAAATATTGCAGCACTGTAGCTAAAATGTGTAAGCTAGCATTTCTTTAGTTTGTTTTCATTTTTGGCTCAGAAAATAATGAAGCTAATGCAATAAAACTAATAGCAAACAGGCTAACTGCTAACACTGCTTTAGCAGCGTAACCGCTAGCTGCTCCAGCATGTAACCGCTAGCTGCTTTAGCAGCGTAACCACTAGCTGCTCCAGCATGTAACCGCTAGCTGCTTTAGCAGCGTAACCGCTAGCTGCTCCAGCATGTAACCGCTAGCTGCTTTAGCAGTGTAACCGCTAGCTGCTCCAGTATGTAACCGCTAGCTGCTTTAGCAGCATAACCGCTAGCTGCTCCAGCATGTAACCGCTAGCTGCTTTAGCAGCATAACCGCTAACTGCTCCAGCATGTAACCGCTAGCTGCTTTAGCAGCGTAACCGCTAGCTGCTCCAGCATGTAACCGCTAACTGCTCCAGCATGTAACCGCTAGCTGCTCCAGCATGTAACCGCTAACTGCTCCAGCATGTAACCGCTAGCTGCTTTAGCAGCGTAACCGCTAGCTGCTCCAGCATGTAACCGCTAGCTGCTTTAGCAGCGTAACCGCTAACTGCTCCAGCATGTAACCGCTAGCTGCTCCAGCATGTAACCGCTAGCTGCTCCAGCATGTAACCGCTAGCTGCTTTAGCAGTGTAACCGCTAGCTGCTCCAGCATGTAACCGCTAGCTGCTTTAGCAGTGTAACCGCTAGCTGCTCCAGCATGTAACCGCTAGCTGCTCCAGCATGTAACCGCTAGCTGCTTTAGCAGTGTAACCGCTAGCTGCTCCAGCATGTAACCGCTAGCTGCTTTAGCAGCATAACCGCTAACTGCTCCAGCATGTAACCACTAGCTGCTTTAGCAGCGTAACCGCTAGCTGCTCCAGCATGTAACCGCTAGCTGCTTTAGCAGCGTAACCGCTAACTGCTCCAGCATGTAACCGCTAACTGCTCCAGCATGTAACCGCTAGCTGCTTTAGCAGCGTAACCGCTAGCTGCTCTAACATGTAACCGCTAGCTGCTTTAGCAGCGTAACCGCTAACTGCTCCAGCATGTAACCGCTAACTGCTCCAGCATGTAACCGCTAGCTGCTTTAGCAGCGTAACCGCTAACTGCTCCAGCATGTAACCGCTAACTGCTCCAGCATGTAACCGCTAGCTGCTTTAGCAGCGTAACCGCTAGCTGCTCCAGCATGTAACCGCTAGCTGCTTTAGCAGCGTAACCGCTAACTGCTCCAGCATGTAACCGCTAACTGCTCCAGCATGTAACCGCTAGCTGCTTTAGCAGCGTAACCGCTAGCTGCTCCAGCATGTAACCGCTAGCTGCTTTAGCAGCGTAACCGCTAACTGCTCCAGCATGTAACCGCTAACTGCTCCAGCATGTAACCGCTAGCTGCTTTAGCAGCGTAACCGCTAGCTGCTCCAGCATGTAACCGCTAGCTGCTTTAGCAGCGTAACCGCTAACTGCTCCAGCATGTAACCGCTAACTGCTCCAGCATGTAACCGCTAGCTGCTTTAGCAGCGTAACCGCTAACTGCTCCAGCATGTAACCGCTAACTGCTCCAGCATGTAACCGCTAGCTGCTTTAGCAGCGTAACCGCTAGCTGCTCCAGCATGTAACCGCTAGCTGCTCCAGCATGTAACCGCTAGCTGCTTTAGCAGTGTAACCGCTAGCTGCTCCAGTATGTAACCGCTAGCTGCTCCAGTATGTAACCGCTAGCTGCTTTAGCAGCATAACCGCTAGCTGCTCCAGCATGTAACCGCTAGCTGCTTTAGCAGCATAACCGCTAACTGCTCCAGCATGTAACCGCTAGCTGCTTTAGCAGCGTAACCGCTAGCTGCTCCAGCATGTAACCGCTAACTGCTCCAGCATGTAACCGCTAGCTGCTCCAGCATGTAACCGCTAACTGCTCCAGCATGTAACCGCTAGCTGCTTTAGCAGCGTAACCGCTAGCTGCTCCAGCATGTAACCGCTAGCTGCTTTAGCAGCGTAACCGCTAACTGCTCCAGCATGTAACCGCTAGCTGCTCCAGCATGTAACCGCTAGCTGCTCCAGCATGTAACCGCTAGCTGCTTTAGCAGTGTAACCGCTTGCTGCTCCAGCATGTAACCGCTAGCTGCTTTAGCAGCATAACCGCTATCTGCTCCAGCATGTAACCGCTAGCTGCTTTAGCAGCATAACCGCTAACTGCTCCAGCATGTAACCACTAGCTGCTTTAGCAGCGTAACCGCTAGCTGCTCCAGCATGTAACCGCTAGCTGCTTTAGCAGCGTAACCGCTAACTGCTCCAGCATGTAACCGCTAACTGCTCCAGCATGTAACCGCTAGCTGCTTTAGCAGCGTAACCGCTAGCTGCTCCAGCATGTAACCGCTAGCTGCTTTAGCAGCGTAACCGCTAACTGCTCCAGCATGTAACCGCTAACTGCTCCAGCATGTAACCGCTAGCTGCTTTAGCAGCGTAACCGCTAACTGCTCCAGCATGTAACCGCTAACTGCTCCAGCATGTAACCGCTAGCTGCTTTAGCAGCGTAACCGCTAGCTGCTCCAGCATGTAACCGCTAGCTGCTTTAGCAGCGTAACCGCTAACTGCTCCAGCATGTAACCGCTAACTGCTCCAGCATGTAACCGCTAGCTGCTTTAGCAGCGTAACCGCTAGCTGCTCCAGCATGTAACCGCTAGCTGCTTTAGCAGCGTAACCGCTAACTGCTCCAGCAGCAGGTTAGTCTTTATTTTATTGCTCCAGATTGGAGGCGCTCGCTGTAAATCACATTAAAAATCAGTGAACAGAACCGGCAGGAGGAACCAGAACCACCAGAACCTCTTCAGCTCTGGACCTCAGTGTAACCCATAAAGCCATGGTTCTGGTTCTGTGGTTGATCTGCTGCTGAGTAAACCCCAACCGAGGAAGTCCAGGTGCCGGTACCGACTCACTGTGGGCCGGTACTGACCCGGCCCGCCTAATGTCAGGAGCTGTCCTGGTGACTCACCTTGGTGGGTCATGTGATCGTTACCGTGACAACAGAGGAGCTCCTGATGCTTCTCAGATTAACCAAATTATTCCTGCAACAGGAGATTAAGTCAGCATGTCTTCCCCAGATTAACACACACAGTAACACACACACACAGTGACACACACACACACAGTAACACACACACACAGTAACACACACACACACACACACAGTGACACACACACACACACACAGTAACACACAGTAACACACACACACAGTAACACACACACACACAGTGACACACACACACACACACAGTAACACACACACACAGTAACACACACACACACACACACAGTAACACACACACACACAGTGACACACACACAGCTGCAGAGGGTCTAATCCTGTCCAGAGATGTCAGTGTGTGATTAGTGTTTGGGTCCAAATCCCTGATCACAGTCAGGATTATTGTTGGAGACAATGCTGAGAGTGTGTTTCTGTGTGTGTTTGCGTGGGTGTGTGTGTGTCCACACCCCCTGCTGCTGTGTCGTATTGGACCCGGTTCTGGTGTGTGAGGAATGGATTCTTGCCGGTCTCTCGGGTCAGCAGCACCGGGTTCTGTTCTGGACCCGGTTACCTGAACTGGACCTCTTCTTCAGAAACCTGGATGACGGGGTTTGGTTCTGGTCGGGCTCAGGCCAGTTTCTATCTGTCAGAAGCGGGTCGTGTCCAGAACCTGCTGGGTTTCTGGCGGCAGCAAAGCCAGCGCGGTGCCTTCGCTGCCTGCGGGTCCGTCTGAGCGCGCTCGGTAACCTCTGAGTCGAGACGTCTTTGAGTTTCTGGGTCACGGCGAGCCGGGCGGAACCGACCCGCTTAGCGATCGTCTGCAAGTGTGTCAGAGCGTAACCATGGCAACCGGGACCCCTGGGACCGGCCCGGGTTAAGAGAGGCTAACGACTCCCTGAGACGCCAGACCGACTTCCTGGTTCTGATGGACCGGCCCAGTTTCTCTCTCTTAGCAGCAGGTGACCTTCTCAGGTCAAAGGTCAGGAAGGAGAGCAGCAGGACTTCTCTGGTTGGTTCCTGCAGAGGTTCTGGTGCGGTTCTGTTCGGGTTCTGGACCCACAGCAGGTCTGTTGTCCTCTGGTGGACATGTTGGCTAATGATGACTCTCCTCCTCCGGTTCTGGTCCACTCCCCCCGAACAAGGAGAAACCTCTAGCAGAACCAGAACCACATGAGGTTTTCAGGAGAACCAGAAGGTTCTGCTCAAGAACCGGTCCGTTCCATTGGAGAGGTGGACGCAGAACGTCCTCTTCCTCCTCCTCTTCCTCGCCTGGAGGCGCTGCAGCCAGAGTGAGGAGGAGGAAGAAAGAGGAAGAGGAGGGTCAGATAATCAGTGTGTATGTTACAGGGTAATTATTAGTAATTAGCATATTATTCTAATACCGTCATGCAGACAGCCTCGAGTGCAGCCGGATAACACACACACCCTCACACACACACACACACACACACACACACACACCCTCACACACACCCTCACACACACACACACACACACCCTCACACACACACACACCCTCACACACACACTCACACACACACACACACCCACACACCCTCACACACACACACACACACACACACACACCCTCACACACACTCACATACACACACACACACCCTCACACACACACACACACACACACACACACGCGCACAGCCAGAGGCAGCAGGCTGAGTTCTGCATAATTCATGTTTGGCCGCAGGCGAGTTAGCTTGGTGTGCTAACCCTGATGCTGGTTCTGTTCCTGCTGGAGATCACAGTTTAAACACACACACACACACCCTCACACACACTCACACACACACAGTTCCAGAGCACATTTTACTTCTCTAAGACTGACGGAGCGTTCAGGGTTCTGTTTAGACAGTCCGGTTTGGACCTCGGTCCTTCAGTTTGTCTCCAGCAGAACTCCTTCCAGCCGGACCTGACTGGACGTCTCCTGTCCTCTAGTCTCCTGTCCCTGTGTGTGTTGGACGGCTTCTGTCATCATCACGTCTTGTCCAATCAGATGTCAGGACCCAGGGTGTTAGCTAGCAGCTAACTAGCCACATTAGCTGAGCCTGGTTCCACCCAGATAATTGGGCTCAGCAGGTCAGGAGCTGACTGAGCAGCTTCCAGACTCCAGGGTTCTGCTTGTTCTTGAATAACCGACCAGAACCTTTGCAGCTCCGTCTGAACCGATTCTCTGGAGCTCTGCAGGCAGTTAGTTTGGATCAGAACCAGCTGACAATAAGAAAGTATCGCTTGGTTTCAACCAACAGTACCAAAAGAACCAGGTTCTTCTTTTTTATCATTTTGGTTTGGATGGACGGATGGACGAGTGTTTTGAGTGTCCTAGTCAAAGCGAGGCGGTCCGGGTTTCTGTCTGTGGCGTTTCTGCTGCTGGAGGTTTTGTTGTTTTTGACTCCATGTTGGATCCAGTTGAGTTCAGCGCTGCTAGCTGCCTCCTGTTTCCTGTTTCCTGTTTCCTGTTCCTTCATTTCCTGTCCGCTCTGATCCAAGCTGGGATTGTTTTCTGGCCCAAAGCTTCGCCTCAGCCCGAGGCGTTTTCCTCCCTCGGTTTCAGCCGGCGCATCGGGACGCCGACCCAGTTCTGGGACACACGTCTGTTTCTTTCTTCAGGTTTAAATTTCATCTTGAAGATCATAATCTGGATTATTTTAATCTGAACCTTTCTAATCTCTCTTTTATTCTCGTCCAGCTGTCCTCTAATTAAAGTCTGCTCTGTTTGGCCCGATGAAGCGTTTTCACCCGGACCGGCTCCAGCAGAACCTGTTGACCAGACCCGGTTCTGCTGGGGAAGGCGGGTTGGCGCCTACAGAACCTGATTCTAGAGGAGAGGTTCTGAAGCCCAGCGCATCATTAACATTCAGCTGGTGATCCAACGCTGGCGACCGCAGAACAACAGGCTCTGTGTGTGTGTGTGTGTGTGTGTGTTCTGATGTCAGACCCAAACAAACTGGACCGTCTTCATTTACAATGATTAAATCAGAGGATCTGATAGACGAGCTGCTGGATTAGTTTGGTTCTGGTCGGTTCTGATTGAAACATTGAAACAGATCAGCTCTTCGGGTCGGACCTCGGACCGGGTCACTGACTCTGAAGGACTTGAAGTCCTAGGGCAGCCTTTAGAACTGAAGTGAAGAAGTGTTCTGGATTAAACGAGATGGTTTCCTGAGGTGGACCGGTACCAGCCGACTGTTAGAACCTGAGACCCGACTGAGTTTAACTTTGCTGGATTATAGAACAGCTGGAGACACTTTAAAACATAAATGGGTCAATTTCCTGATGAGATCATCATGTGACCCTGTCATCTCAGAGACAGAGACACGTGATCCGGTCCGATACATCCTGACCGTAGCTTAGCTTCAGTCCGTAGCTCAGATTACAGACCGCTACTCTGGGTTTGTACTGGTGGATCAAATTTCCTTTTTTAATCAAAGGGAAGCGTTTTAAAGTGTTTCCTGGTTTCAATGAAGCTACCTTTGGAAGGGATCCAATGTTAACCCTGAGCTACGGTTAACCCTGAGCTACGGTTAACCCTGAGCTACGGTTAACCCTAGCTCAGCTCAGGGTTAACCGTAGCTCATGAAGGGGATGTAGAGGAATCTTGTTTGAGACTTTTTGGGGGCTGTACTTTGGGCCATCGACAGGCTTTAGTGGTTCTGTAAGTCCAAAGCAGGAGCCGCCAGCGGTAGAGCAGGCTACCATCCCACCTGAAACATCGAACCTGAAACGGCGAGAGTCTGGACAGCAGCAGCTGGGTGGGTGGGTGGGATTCCTCTGCCGGGTGGGCGGAGTCGTCTGTGCCGCCAGGGTCCAGTGAGAGGTCCAGGCGTGGCGTCTGTGTTTGAGCTCCAAGGCTTTATTGGAGCCGTGAAGCTGCTGGCGGAGAGCAGAGCCAGCAGGCAGGAAGATAAAGAACCTTCCAGTTACAGGAAGTAAACACAGCCTAGAAAAAGTCACGCTGCGCCTGAGCGCCAGGTCCAGCCGCCTGGGCCTGCTGATGTTGTCTCCATGGCAACATCAGCAGGCCCATAGCGGCCCCGCCCCCCTCCCAAAGGTCGCAGGTCACGACCCCTCCTCGGGTTTCGACACATGCTTTCATCAGGATCGGTGCAGCGAGGTTTCTGTAACCATGGCAACAGCACCAACAACACCAGAACCTCCCAGTCCAAAGGGAAACAGAATCAGACCAGAACCAGGATCAGGACAATGAACCACAGAACCCTTCAGCAGAGCTCTGGAGAACAAACTGGGTCCAAACCCAGAAGGTCGGGTCAGAACTGGTCTGGTTCCAAAGAACCCGATGGTCTGGCTACAGATCAGAACCACCAAACATTTCAGCGACCCGCTGGGAGCATCAGCTGGACCTCCTTCCCAGGAACGCCTTCTGGGAGCCGCAGCCAGGAACGTCGGTTCCCCCGGGTCGGTTCCCCCGGGTCGGTTCCCCCGGGTCGGTTCCCCCCAGCCTGGGTTATTGATCAGCAGCTGAAGGAGGCCGGCTGATCAATAACCGCTTGTTTTGATTAATTACGGCCTTGCTTCGTCACACACACATTCAGACGGGTGTGTGTGTGTGTGTGTGTGTGTGTGTGTGTGTGTGTGTGTGTCCTGCCAACACACTCAGGCAGGAATGTGCTGCGGATCCCTGGAGGCGTTTCTGTCTCATTTCTTGCCGAGGTGATGAGAGAAACGGATCATGACCTCTGACCTTTCCACTCCTCCAGCCTTCCATTGACAACAGGCAGGTACCACTGGGTTGGGCCCAGTTTACAGAATCCCAGACCAGGTTCTGGTCCTGGTCCTGGTCCTGGTCCTCATCAGTAGTAATCTCTGCAGGCAGCAATGAAGAGAACCAGAAGGCCCGGTCCGGTCCGGTCCGGTCCTGGGAGCAGATCGGTGATCAGGGTGAACATCGGCTGATCCATCATCAGATCCAGATATGGATGATGATCATTTATTTCAGTCGTTTCACCAACTAAACATAATAATAAAGATTTTGATGTTTCTAAATGTCTGGATACCAAATATTCAAACTCAAATATTTATTAAAATCTGCATGATGAAGTTTAACTTATATAATCATATTCCTTTTCCAGTCATTAATTCATAACATACATAGTCTTCCTGTTTCCAGTACCCTTTCCAAAAACAATGAAAATAATAATAACTATGAAACATTTAAATAACATTTGAAGCTACAAACTAAAACTACTGAGAGAAACCAAAATACAGAGATGGATGAAAACAGAAGCATAAATGATGGGATGTTGACAAACCAGATACATTTCAGAGGGATTAACTGAGATTAGCTTAAGCTAATGGACACCTGGTATATATTCCAATAAAATAATATTTTATTACTTTAACTAAATTAGAAATAAATCACCTTTTGTAGAACTGATACGTAATCTATAAGTGCTGCAGCGATCAATAACTCTAACTTGGAAAACAATGAAAGAATTTAAATGAACGTCAAGAACTGAATGTTTTTCTGTTCCGACATTTTATATCTAAACGCCGTTAGCATCAGCAGTTAGCATCAGTAGTGATTATTTCTGAGTTTTCAACAAGCATCAGGCAGCTTCCTCCTCCCCATCAGAGGCTAGCATCATCACCTAGCATCAGCATATAGCATCAGCAGCTAGCATCATCAGCTAGCATCAGCATATGGCATCATCAGCTAGAATCTGCAGCTAGCATCATCAGCTAGCATCAGCATATGGCATCATCAGCTAGCATCTGCAGCTAGCATCATCAGCTAGCATCAGCATATAGCATCAGCAGCTAGCATCTTTGGGAACCTGCAAGTTCCTTCTGCAGAATTCTGAACAAACCAGGTTGGCGGTTTATTCCTCCGTCCAGAGGATTCATTCATTCAGCAACATCGTTTTACAACTTTAGTTACATCTGAGGAAAAACCCACATGCTGCTTCTCAGGCTGCGAAGGTTAAAGGTCATGACCCTGAACCTGTGTGACTGCTTGGAAGGGTTTCCTCTCTGGAAACAAAATGGCTGCCAGACTGACGTTGGCCAAACTGCAGCTAGACTTCTGGGACGAAGTCCACTGGACAGACAGAGGAGATGGAGCAGAACCATCTGCAGCGGAACCACATGATCCACATGTACCAGCGGTACCAGCAGAACCAGTAGAACCAGCGGTACCAGCAGAACCAGCAAAACCAGCGGTACCAGCAGAACGAGTGGTACCAGCAGAACCAGTAGAACCAGCGGTACCAGCAGAACCAGCAAAACCAGCGGTACCAGCAGAACGAGTGGTACCAGCCTCTGTCCCAACTGGAGCAGCTCGTTGGGTTGACAGTTATATTTAGCTTCATGTCATCAAGTCCAGATTCATCTTTGCTGTTCAGCAACTCAGAGGCTCAGATTAGTTTCTGTTTTCCTGAGGCAGCGCTGGGATGTGTGTGTGTGTGTGTGTGTGTGTGTGGGTGTGTGTGGGTGTGTTCAGTTTGCTATATAGATGCAAATTCATAGAAGCAGATTAAACAGATTGTGTCTGGTATCTGTTGACGAGCTAACACTGCCCAGCGGGATGATCCTGTGTGTGTGTGTGTGTGTGTGGGTGTGCGTGTGTGTGTGTGTGTGTGTGTGTGTGTGTGTGTGTGTGTGCGTGCGTGTGTGTGTGTGTGTGTGTGTGCTTAATGCGCCTTCTGTTACAAAGGAAGAAAATGAGCCTTCCAGCTATTTAATGTCAAGGCTTTCAGATGACGGCCACACACACCCGCAGTCATTACATTGAAGAGGCTGACGAGGCGTCAGAGCCACACACACACACACACACACACACACACACACACACACACACACCACCTCAGAGTGGGTGTGTGTGGCAGCATGAATGGAGGGATTTAGACGTCTTTGAGTCGGGAGGAAGGAGGAGGCTTCCATCTATTATGAGTGTGTGAGGAGCCGGCAGCGAGCATGCTGGGAAATGGTAATGAACTGGAACCGTCTCCCTCTGAAGAACGACATGTTTACAAGCTGCTGCGTCTGCCGAGCGCGAAGGCAGCGCGAAGGCAGCGCAGGGGCCCGACTGGACCACAGAAACGGCCTCTTCGGCCTACATCTGATTCCAGTTGGAGAATCCAGAACCCCAAACTGGATTGGGGTTCTGGAGTTCTGTGGTTAGGGTCAGGGTTGCCCATTCAACTGGGAACACCTAGTTCCCAGTTGAATGGGCAACTCAGATTCTGGGGTCTTGAGGGTCAACAGCAGCTCCGGAACAGACCGGTACAACCTAAACGGGCCTCACATGGTTGGTTCTGATCCGTGTGTTGTTGCTACGGCGATGCTGGTTCAGGTAGCCGTTCCGACCTCCACTCCGTCCACCTTCGGGTGCAGGAAGACTCTCCACCGCCCCGCCTGCTGGTGGTCAGACGGCCCAGCAGGCGGCCCCGGTGCAAACTGCCCAGTAACTGAACTGGAACCGGTTCTGTTCTCCATCCAGTGTTGAACCAGTTCATCCTGAAGAACTTGTTCTAATTTGAGTTGATTCTGAATTCATGCTCAGAGTCTGAACTGTTTGTCCTCCCTGTGAGCTCTGAGGCCTGCAGCGGGAACAAGATTACTCTGTCCTAGTCAAAGTAAAATCGAAAGAACACTAGCTCAGTAACACACATGGACAAAATTGTTGGCGCCCTCTCTGAGGTGGTCACTGGAACAACTTGAAAGTGACAGAAGTGATGATGAGTTGAAGGTGAGGCAGACAGCAGATCCAGTCACCTTGGAGGGAAACGCCTCAAACTGTTGCATCATGGCTTCAGTCCCAGCAGAACGACTTCATGCTGAGATGAAGAAGTGACACCAGAACCTCCGTCTTTCAGCTCCTGTTTGATTTTATGTCTCGCATTTTGTGGTTTAAATGAAATTTACTTCATTACCTCAACATGAACTGTGAGTTTAGCTCAGATCTTTGGGGCTGATGTTTCCTAGACATCAGAACTCGTGTTCTGATGGAGCCAGAACCAACCTGTGGTTGGGTTGGGTTCGGATTCACAGCGGATCAGAACCATGACTGAGATCTTTCTGGTTCTCCTTCAGCATGCCTGGCCGGTCAGGGCCCAGACTGCACTCTGGTCCAATCCAAGGAGGACGACTTTGACTGGGAGCAGGGCGACACCAGAGGGCGGCCCAACAGCAACCCATGGATCCCTGCAGGTACGTTCTGGTGGGTCCAGGTGGAGTTCCTCAGGGAGCCCGTCTCAGGCTTTGTTTCTTAACTTGTGGTTTTGTTTCTTAACTGAAGCAGATCTGTGCAGTGTGGAGCTTTTTTCTCCTGTAACTCGGTGGTGTCCAGAGTCCCAGTTTATGTCTCAGTTCCCTCCCTGGTTCAGCACACCTGAGTCCAATGAAGGTTCATTAGCAGAACCTCTGCAGAACTTTGAGTTGCTGAAGAGGCATTTGGACCATCTGAATCAGCTGGGATGGAGCAGAGACATCTAACCCGGACCAGGAGCCTCATGCATAACAGAGAGCGACCTTTCACAATAAAACTTGGCGTACGGAAAAATGTAGAAACGTGCGGCACAAAATAATGTTATGCATAAATCCATGTGCAGCAGGAGGCCGCGCAGCTTTCCTTTATTAATCCTGGTTTACAGGAAGCTGATCAGCTGCTGCTCCGCCTGTCTGTCGCCTCCATAAACATCTTAATGTAAATCAGTATAAATACCAGGAAGTCTGCCGCCAGGTGGAGCAGTAACCATGGCAACGTCATTGTTTGTAGCAGAATAAATATTTATAATAATAATAATGATATATATTTTTAAAAGGTGCTTTCAGGGAACATAATGTAACCTCACAATAATAAAATAATACATTTTAAAGAAGGAAAAAAATCCAAATAATAAAAACTATAAAATAAAGAGATTCTGTAAATGCCTGTTAGAACATCAAAGCGTTCAGCAGAGATTTAAAGACTCAGAGTCACTGAGAGGAAAATGGACGTTTATTATGAATTTACAGAGTCCAGATGATTTCTGGCTCCACTGGAGGACGGCTGCAGCTGGACCAGTACCGGTACCTGCTTTAAGTTCTGCTCAGAGCTCCAGGATGATCAGTCTGGATGAATCTAAACACCAATAAACCATCAGATCAATCTGATCTCTGATCAATGGCTCCATGTTCTCCATCAGAGCCAAAGCTCCTCAGGTAGCAGCTCACCTGGATGCAGCTACTGATATACCTGGGATTGTCTCCACACCTGATCACCTGATCAATAATCAAACTGTCTGGAGTTAATCTGCTGATCCAACCAGGTTTCATTTTTACTGAGAATAAATGACCCATAGATTCATTCAGACGAAGCGTTACATTATGAGACACAAACTGAGGAAAATTATTATTTACATTCTAGTGAAGTTTTATTTTCTTTATTGTGTGTGTGTGTGTGTGTGTGTTAGCTTATTGTCTGAGGATAAATGTGGTTCAGGTTCATCGTTTAAACACTAAAATATTAAAATCATGAAAATCATCAGGTTTGATGCTTTTTGGTCTAAATAACTGAATCAGATTTCAGAGGATTTTGTGAGTTTTGACTCTTTATAGTTTATTATTGTTCACAGATAAAGTTTATATACACTGCTCAAAAAATAAAGAACACTTAAACAACACAATATAACTCCAAGTAAATCAAACTTCTGTGAAATCAAACTGTCCACTTAGGAAGCAACACTGATTGACAATCAATTTCACCTGCTGTTGTGCAAATGGAGACAACAGGTGGAAATTATTGGCAATTAGCAAGACACACTCAATAAAGGAGTGGTTCTGCAGTTGGGACCACAGACCACTTCTCAGTACCTATGCTGTCTGGCTGATGTTTTGGTCAGTTTTGAATGTTGGTGGTGCTTTCACACTCGTGGTAGCATGAGACGGACTCCACAACCCACACAAGTGGCTCAGGTAGTGCAGCTCATCCAGGATGGCACATCAATGCGAGCTGTGGCAAGAAGGTTTGTTGTGTCTGTCAGCGTAGTGTCCAGAGGCTGGAGGCGCTACCAGGAGACAGGCCAGTACACCAGGAGACGTGGAGGAAGCCGTAGGAGGGCAACAACCCAGCAGCAGGACCGCTACCTCTGCCTTTGTGCAAGAAGGAACAGGAGGAGCACTGCCAGAGCCCTGCAAAATGACCTCCAGCAGGCCACAAATGTGCATGTGTCTGCACAAACGGTTAGAAACCGACTCCATGAAGATGGTATGAGGGCCCGACGTCCACAGATGGGGGTTGTGCTCACAGCCCAACACCGTGCAGGACGCTTGGCATTTGCCAGAGAACACCAGGATTGGCAAATTCGCCACTGGCGCCTTGTGCTCTTCACAGATGAAAGCAGGTTCACACTGAGCACATGTGACAGACGTGACAGAGTCTGGAGACGCCGTGGAGAGCGGTCTGCTGCCTGCAACATCCTTCAGCATGACCGGTTTGGCAGTGGGTCAGTAATGGTGTGGGGTGGCATTTCTTTGGAGGGCCGCACAGCCCTCCATGTGCTCACCAGAGGTAGCCTGACTGCCATTAGGTACCAAGATGAGATCCTCAGACCCCTTGTGAGACCATATGCTGGTGCGGTTGGCCCTGGGTTCCTCCTAATGCAGGACAATGTGACTTATGTCACATTGTGACTCATGTCAAGACCTCATGTGACTGGAGTGTGTCAGCAGTTCCTGCAAGATGAAGGCATTGAAGCTATGGACTGGCCAGCCCGTTCCCCAGACCTGAATCCGATTGAGCACATCTGGGACATCATGTCTCGCTCCATCCACCAACGTCACGTTGCACCACAGACTGTCCAGGAGTTGGCGGATGCTTTAGTCCAGGTCTGGGAGGAGATCCCTCAGGAGACCATCCGCCACCTCATCAGGAGCATGCCCAGGCGTTGTAGGGAGGTCACACAGACACGTGGAGGCCACACACAATACTGAGCCTCATTTTGACTTGTTTTAAGGACATTACATTAAAGTTGGATCAGTGTGTAGTGTTATTTCACTTTAATTTTGTGTGTGGCTCCAAATCCAGGCCTCCATTGGTTAATAAATTTGATTTCCATTGATGATTTTTGTGTAATTTTGTTGTCAGCACATTCAATTTTCTACAGAACAAAGTATTCAATGAGAATATTTCTTTCATTCAGATCTAGGATGTGTTATTTGAGTGTTCCCTTTATTTTTTGAGCAGTGTATATTTACACAACCTTTGACATAAAGTCAATTTTTATAAATGCCAACTTGTGCATAAAATATGGTGCCACACATTTTTAGTGCGCAGGCTTTATGCATGAGGCCCCTGGACACCCTGGTAAGAGTCGGACTAATTTCAGGTTCATGAACGTCTGGCCTCCTGTTGGACGCTGCAAGGCAAAGTGACTTTATTAGCAGAGCATAATTTCAGCAAAGATCTTTACGGTGAGAAGGAAAATCAAACAACAAACAAGCAAAAAGCAAAACATCCAGAGGCAAGAAACAAGGACGGGCTTAGAAACGCTTCGTGAAGCTCAACTTATAGAATAGAATAGAAGTACTTTATTCATCCCAGCAGGGAAATGACTTTGCAGTTACAGCATAGAGACACACAACAACCACCACTGAGTAGCAGTTGTAGACAAAATAAAAATAAAATATAAAATGCTATAAATTGTAAAAATATAAAATGCTGTCAATATAAAAGCAGCTTAGAGCAGTTCTTGCAAAGATTCAAAATGCAGATATGTATATGTAAATATATGTACAGCAAGTGTGTCACAGTGCAGTTGTGCAAATTGGACTGATTAGTGCAGAACAATGATTTAGCTTTTATTGTACAGTGAGATGGCATGTGGCAGGAAGGATTTCCTGTATCTGTCCCTACGACAGCGGAGCTGGAGCAGCCTATGTGAGAAGGTGCTCCGCTGTCTGTCCACTATGTGGTGGAGAGGGTGCTGTTTATTGTCCATAATAGACAGAACCTTCTTCAGTGTCCTCCTCTCCACCACAGTTTCCAGGGACTCCAGACTTAGTCCCAGTACAGAGCCAGCTTTCCTGATGATTTTGTCTAGTCTATTAGAGTCGCTGGCTCTGATGCTGCTTCCCCAACACACAGCAGCAAAGAAGATGGCGCCGGCAACAACACTGTGATAAAAGGTCTCCAACATCTTGCTGCACACATTGAAGGATCTCAGCTTCCTTAAAAAATAGAGTCTGCTCATCCCCTTCCTGCACACAGCGTCAGTGTTAGATGCCCAGTCCAGTCTGTTGCCGATTATAACTCCCAGGTATTTGTAATCCTCCACCTCCTCCACCACTTCCCCTTTGACCTTTAGTGGCCGTGAAGGTATCTTCTTCCTTCTGAAGTCAATCACCATCTCTCTGGTCTTACTAATGTTGAGCCTCAGGTGATTCTGCTCAGACCACTCCACAAAGCCGTCCACCAGTGTCCTGTACTCCCCCTTCCCCTCCATCCCCTTTACACCCGACAACCGCTGAGTCATCAGAAAACTTCTGTAGGTGACATGACTCAGAAGTGTACTGGAAATCAGTGGTGTACAGGGTGAAGAGAAAGGGAGAAAGCACAGTTCCCTGTGGAGCTCCTACGTCACTGACCACCACATCAGACAGGACACTGCCCAGACGGACAAACTGTGGCCTGCCTGTCAAGTAGTCAGTCACCCAGGAGATCACTGAGTCGTTGACACCCATCCTCCGCAGCTTCTCACCCAGCAGCAGAGGCTGGATGGTGTTGAAGGCTGCTTTTGTTATGAAACAAAAGCAGAACTCTGGTTGGACCTGAAACCCACCTGGTTCTAGTCAGAACTCCAGCAGCAGCGTTCTGGACCGTTGGGTTGTCAATCAGACCTGTGAAGACGCTGCTGCAGGAATCAAAGCCACTGAAGAGAAACTAAAGCCTGGATGAGTTTCTCTGATCCGAGACTTTAGTCTCTGGTTCTGGAAATGTTCTGCAGCTGGGAGAAGAACCACTGTGGAACCGGCTTTATGTGGCTCTGGAGGGTCTGGACAGAGGTCAGAGGTCAGCCTGATCTCTAGTTTACAGATGGAACAACTAGATCTATAACCCTAGATCTATGACTCTGGATTGTTCCTGTATAATAACTCCAGTTTCAGAAAGTTTTGTCTCATCCACACATTTATCTGTTCTCAGCAAATGTTCAGTAATTGCATGGGGTCAAAGGTCACCTGGTAGCATCATAACGTAGAGCTGCGTATCATCTGGGTCGTCGTGGTAACTGGTATCATTGCTTGTTTCTGGAACATTCCCAGTCTTCCCTGACCTGGAGGACATGGTGGTTTCAGTGATTCTCTTGAAAACGATTCCTGGAGGTTTTATTGTTCAGGCTTCTTGGTTCCAGTGGTTCTTGTTGTCATGAATGTGGACACCGTCGGGTGATGGAGTTAATTAGCTGGTTAACGAAGCTCAGGTGAAGTGGTGCAGTCCTCAGGCGGCTAGACTGCTGTTCCTGCAGGTTTGTTGTCAGAGTAATGAAGTATCGAACCGTCGCTTTAAGGCTCGCTGGCTCTCCGTTTGGCCCGCCGCCGCCGCCGCCTTTGTCTTATCTCCTATTGACCTGCCACACTTCCTGCCTGAGTTATGGACGGACAGCCGGAGTTCACAATGAGCCGGGCAGATAACGCCGGCCGCGCGCCGTTTGTCTCGTGCTCACAGAGGTTAACCCGCTGACGAATGAGAATGCAGCAGTCCTAAATCACAGAGCCAATCGCGTGAGAGACAGGCTGAGCGAGGACACAAGGAGGAGGCGGTTAGAGTCTGTTCACCGTGAGTTATGGAGGAAGAGGAGGACGAGGAAGAGTTCACCTCCTTCCTGCTTCACCGTGTGACTAACTACAGCCAAACCCAGCACACACACACACAGCCACCCCTACAGACACACACACCCACCCACCCACCCACACACACACACACACACACACACACACCTCTCTAGGTCAGTCTCCCCCCGGCTGGTGTGTGCAGCGTTGAGCAGGACATTAAATCAAACTAACCCTCCACAGCCCGGATCCGACCTGAAACAGAGCCTGAAGGCTCAGACCGGTTTCAGACCGGCCCAGTAACTGGACCTCTATGTCACCAGGAACCAAAGCGTTCCCTCTGTTGTCGCTCCGGTCCAGATTCTCTCAGCGGTTCTGATATTTCAGGTTCTGCAGCAGTCGGCACCATTGGCGTTTACTGAAGCCGACCAGAACAAACACAGAACGGGTCGGGACGCTGGACCCGTCAGCTCCACAGATGCTTCTCTGGACCCGGTTCTGCAGGCCGTAGAACAAGTTCCAGCCGTGTTGTCTGGTTCTGTAGACCCTGGAACTCCTACATCCAACCCATCCAACCCCTCAGTGGACAGGTTGGACCTGGGAGCATCTCAGTGAGGTTCTGGTCTGGTTCACCAGCATCAGGTCCGGTCCGGTCCAAACATCAGAAGGTTTGAAAGGTTCTGTCTGCCTGTCAGTCACTGCTGAGGGCTGAAGGAACACCGCCTCTCTGTGTTTTAGTTGATTGGCTCCAATCAGAACGAGCGGAGGGAACACACACACATACACACACATGCCTACACACCCCTACACACACACACACCCCTACACACACACACACACCCCGCTCCGTGGATGCCTTTGGTGTGTGTCTCTGTGGGTTCAGGGTGTATTAATATTTCTAATAGGCCTGTTATCAGCTCACTGCCAGCTGTACACAACAAACACACACACACACTCTGTGAAGCTGCAAGGCAAATATAAACACACACACACACACACACTCGGCCTGGCTGTGCGTCGTGTGATAACTCCCACAATGCCTTTCTGTGTCAAAGAGACCTGGAGGTCAAAAACACTTTTCAGCGTGTGTGTCTGTTAAAACGAGTTAAACACAAACACACACGTTCTGGCTTTAAAGTGAAAACAGATAACACACACACACACACACACACACACACAGCTGCAGGTAAACAGTGTTTAAAGGTGAGTCGGGCGAGCGACAGAGAGAGGAAGAAGTCGACTCTTCATGAATAATACACACCGTGTGTGTGAGAGTTGTTGGGTTAACGAGTGTTAAAGGGTTTATCAGCGTGTCGGCACGCTGCTGCAAACTCTGCTGCTGAATGTGACGGACGGACTGACTGACTCTGGGTTCTGCCACACATGGGTCAGCTCTGCTCCAGCTAATCACACTTTGTGGGCCCATGTGGGCCCCATCTGTGGCTCTGTTTAATCTGTATTTGCTGCTTTGGTGATGATTTCCATGTTTATCTTCCCATTGGCCAAAGAGCATTGCATTGTCTAAATGACTTTAGAAGTTAACAGGTGTGTTGGCTACTGGCTCCGCCCTCTTTACCTGGCTGCTGTTTGGACACGCCCCCTCCTGGTCAGAATGTCATCGCTGTGGAGCCTGAAGCGTCGGCTGCTCTGATGCGTCTGCATCCCGTCGCATGAGGCCCTCAGAGTTCTGTTCCTGCCGAGCTGAGCCCAACTCCTGTAAACGGACCCCTGCCAAGGTCCTCCTTCCACCTAACTTTACTCTAGACCAGGGGTCACCAACCTTTTTGAGACTGGGAGCTGCTTCACGGGTCCAGAGTAACACGAAGGGCTACTTGTTTGATACAGACATAACTTTTCTTGGCTCAGCCTTTATAACAATAATACATATACAGTATGTGTATATACATGCTGCCTGATCATATTAATGTTAGGGACTACTGACAATAATTATCAGTAAGGACAGATATGGTTAATTGCTATTATGTGATCAGAAGTTCTCAGTTCAGAGTTTTAAGTTTGATTCCCTTTTGGAGTTTTTCTGTGTGATTCTAAATTTCCCACAAGTCACTGAGAGTCTGGATTGTTGCAGCTGCAGCTGAACAGCTGGACGCACTGAGAGATTTTCCTTTAAATAAAAAAAGAAACATTATTGTATTTTTTATTATCCAACCCTCTTTACTATAAACACAATTGTAGAGAGAAGAAAAAGTTCTTTTGTGACAAAACATCTTGTATGTAGCAAACATCAGTGTGAGTCTGTGGGGGTCAAAGGGCAGCCAAAGCCTAAATCTTATTGGCCAGTTTACTTTTTCTGTGAGCTAAAAATGATGAGTGGAGTTTGAACCTCGTAGTTCTAAGATCCCACCTGAGCTTTTTACAGTGTGCGGTTCTGGCGGGTCGCCGGTTTATTAGCTTTTTTTGTGGTTTTGTGAACTGAACAGCTGACGAGTCACCAGCTGGCTGACACCAGCAGATGTCGAAAAAAACTGTCCGACAGATTGGAGGGTATAAAACTATCACTGCACCTGACCTGCAGGAGCACAACCACCTCTCCAACGTGCATCATGTGGCGTCGCACAAAACCAGAACAAACCTAAAGCACTAAAGCAGCGCAGCCTGTTTTTTTTAACACAAACGATAAAGACATGGAAGCAAAGCCTATAAACCCGTGAGATCCACGGAAAGAGGAGGATGTTGATTCCCAGGTTCAGGTGGAGTCAGACGTCCAGAGGAGGAGAAGGTGAAGCAACAATGTTTGCTTAGTTTCTACTTTTTTGGGGAACGTTTCCACTAGATTAAATTGTTTAACCCTCAGTCTTAGCGTGACGCTCAGGAAGAGCAGCAGATGTCAGTTAACAGGCGACCACCAGCTCTCCAGTTCTGGAACATCAAAGAAGCTCAGAAACCGACGACCCGCCAGAACCGACACGGTAAAAATCTCGACCGGGATCCAAACAGCTCTTAGAACTACGGGAGGTTCAAACTCCTGTCATTCTTTTTTACCCCTCCAGGGTTATTTTTGTGGCTCTAGTGCCCCTTATATGACAGCAGGCTGACAGGAAACGAGAGGGGGGAAGACATGCGGCAAATGTCGTCGGGTCCGGGACTCAAGGCCTCCAAATACGGGTCGCGCTAACCGCTACGCCACCACGGCACGCCCCCTGTCATTCATTTTTAGCTTACAGAAAAAGCGCCAAGCCGCCAAATAAACAAAAGTAAACTGACCAATAAGATTTTAGCTTTGGGTGCCCTTTGACCCCCACAGACTCAGACGTGCGCTACGTACAAGATGTTTTGACACAAAAGATCTTTTTTCTCTCCACAATTTTGTTAATTATAAAGAGGGTTCGATAATAAAAATTTCAGAAATTATTCTTTTCTTTTTTTACTTCAAGGAAAATCTTAAGGCAGGCAGAGCGGCTGCAGCCGTACAGCCGCAGAGCAGGTCCATGGGCCCAGCCGTGGGTCCGTGGGTCCAGCCGTGGGTCCGTGGGTCCAGCCGTGGGTCCAGCCGTGGGTCCGTGGGTCCAGCCGTGGGTCCAGCCGTGGGTCCAGCCATCCAGCTGCAGGCGCTGCTGCCCTCCAATAAAATCCTGCAGGCGTCTGAGCAGTTCTGAACTTTAACCATAGAAAAGAGTTTTATACATAAAGCCATTTATTTAAAAATTTTTTGTAATTTACTTTAAAAAAAACTTAGAACTTGCTCTGCGGGCGACTGACAAGGTCCCCTCGGGCCCCGTGTTGGTGACCCCTGGTTTAGACACATTACAGCCAGACTAGTCCTGTTGTCCTGGACACAGCCAATCGTAGACCCATCATAGTTCTGATGGGTCGGCTCTGCAGAGAAATGGTGACCTCTCTGTGACCTCTGTATCTCAGGGCCTGACCTCTCTGTGACCTAGTCATCGATAGTAACTGATATAAGATTTCATTTTCTGGGTCCTCTGATCGTATCCTTGCCTCAGACCCGGCAGAACTCTGGTTCTGTTGGGTCTCAGTCCCTTTAGGCTCGGTGTCCTCATGCAGTCTGGGTCTGGATCTCTGCTGCCCCCTGGTGGGGCTCTGCCCCTCTCCTGCCTGTTGCTGCACACTGAACGCCAGCTGACTTAGACACATTGAAAAGCTCCAGAGGTCATGACCTGGAAACAGAAGGCGCTCCGCCCGTCACCGCCCTAACTACCTCTGGTTCCGACCAGCAGCGGGTGAGTTAAAACTAGACATCTGTTAACCAGCTGACTACCTCAGCAGCGGGTTGGTTAAGACTGTCAGCCTTTGTTTAGCTGGTTAACGGTTGGTCAGTTAGCAGCTACCGGGTCGGTAAGTGGTTATTGGTTAGTAGCTGTTTGGTTGCTGACTGTTAGATATCTAGTTACTGGTCAGAGGTTGAAGGGATAACTAGCCAATTTGTTATCACCAGTTCATGAAGGCTTAACTGGTTCATACTGGTTTTGGAACCAGTGTGTATTGAATGAATGTGTGACTGCGCCTTTAAACTGAAGATCAGTTTGATGTTTTCAGAAATTTAAACTTTCAATCAGCTCCTGAAATAAATCCCTGACAGCAGGAAGGCAGGACACACACACACACACACTTCCTGCTGGTGTGTGTGTCAGTAAATCTCCTCAATGCGCTGCAGCTGCCTCTCCTCACGTCTTGATACAACTCTGGTAATAGAATTACGCCTCCATCTGTGTGTGTGTGTGTGAGAGAGAGAGTGAGCTGGCCCTGCTGGGATTGGCTTGGAGCTGGTAGGGCTCAGCTGTGATTGGCCGACAGGTGAGAAAGGGGCGGGAGGTGAAGGAGGCAGCTGTTGGTGTTTGTTCCTCCTCCGCTCTGATTGGTCGACCGGGTCATGAACCCGCTGATGATGGAGGTCTTCGTAGGATGAAGAAGGGTCTGGACCGGATCAGTACCAAGCAGAACTCTCTCAGCGTTTGGGCTGAACAGGCTGGACCGAGCCACAGGGACAGAACCCGGTGTTTAGGAACCAATCAGAACCAGAACATTTCCATGTAAATGAGCTCATCAGAACCAATCAGAACCAAAGTTTTGTTCTTCATCAGTCCTCCTCTTCCTCCCTCCACTGTGATTAAAGCTCTTGTTTTTCTAATCGATTCTCCTCAAGGGCTATTGATCTGCTGACACACACACTCACACACACACACACACACCCACTCACACACACACACACACACACACACACACACACACACACACTGAGTCCTGTTAGCGGTGGACCAGCCAGTCGGTCTCAAATTGGAGAATTGTCTGTTTGAGGTTGGAGGTCGATCCGGTTCTGAACTCTCCTGCAGAGAGGAAAAACCGACTGTTTCCTGGCCCGGGTCGGACAGAACCTGCTCCAACCCAACCTGGAGGAGGCTCCTGTGGTCCAGAACCCAGTAGATGTAATCAGACAGGTTCTGATGAGGCAGAACGTCAGGGAACAGAAACATTAGATTGATGGGTTAGCTGGTTCTGGTCCACACTTTAAGCTGCCAGAGGCGTACTGAAAGCCCTGAACCATGGAGGCTTAGCCCCGCCCACTAGCAGCGGTGGCTTAGCCCCGCCCACTAGCAGTGAATCGGTTAATTCACAAGTTTATTAATATGTTTATTAAAAATAGATTCAGGTTTATTTAATCCAAAGGCCAAATTAGTTTTACTGCAAGTCAATAACAAATAGAGGAATAAAACAACAATAAATATCCATATAGGTTCTGGTTCTGGTTCTGGATGGGTCCAGTCTTTAATCTGTTGGACTGATGGGATCACAGCCAGGTGAGATTCGTCTCCGGGGCAACAGGACTGACAGCCCCAGAGCCGTCGCCGCGTCGCAGGCCGCTCTCTCCTCCGGTTACCATGGAGACGCCCTTCAACCCACACAGCGAGTTTACATTTCACAGAAACTTTGCAAAGCGACCTGCAGCGGCGAAGCGTCTGACTGACAGCTGTAGTCAGGTTGGCGGCATCAAAGCACACTAATGAGGGCGTGCACGTGCACGTGCACACTCACAGGCAGCAGGGGCTTTTATTCTGAAGTCTTCCAATTAAACCAGCAGTTTGTGTCTCGGTGCTGCAGATGAGTTATTGATTTTCTGCTTTTATTCACCATCAGACTTTTAATCTGAAAGTTTTGTGTTGGCTTTTATTTTGACGGTGAAACATCACACGCCTGTGATGTTTAGCAGCTGCCTGGTTAACCCAGGAGGCTCAGGGTGGAACCAGTCTGGGGATCTGGTCTTTGATTTTGAAGGTCCACGGGCTTTTATTTTATCTTTATGGTGACTTCCAGGTACTTCCTTCCTGTTTGTGAACACATCGGGTCGCTACAGCGGCCAGCGCGCCCAGCTGCTGCTGCCGCCGCTCCGCGAGAACGACACGCACTGCCTCAGCTTCCAGTTCTACCAGGCGGGGGGCCGCGAGGGGGCCGCGCCCGCCACACTCAACGTCTACGTGACAGGTACGGCGGGGGCGTGGCTGTCTGTGGGAGGGGCTCTGGATGTGTGGGTGGAGCTCTCAGGTGTGTCTGTTTTACCTACAGAGAACAACAGCCCTCTGGGAGTTCCTGTCATTAACTCTTCTGGCCCCGCCTACCACATCTGGAAAGGGGTGGAGCTTGCTGTATCCACTTTCTGGCCAAATCACTACCAGGTAAAACACGTGCACACACCTGGTCTACAGGCTCTGCATTGCCGGGGTTCGGATGACGTAGCGCCGAATCCACCCAGTGCAGATGGAGGAAGGAAGGAAAAGCCTAAAGTCTGAGTCCTGTATGGTTGTTCCAGCCGTTCTAACAGACAGAAAGATAAAACTTATTTTCGTGTTTTGAAGGGAGTCGGTCACAAGGGAGTTAATTTTAAAAACTTTCCGAAAAAAGAGGAGAAAAGTGGATCAACGATCTACAGCTAAAAACAGGAGGTGTGAAAACTAAGAGTTTACCGCGCCGAGTTTCTAATAGGCAACAATCGCATCGTTTAAATTGTACTTTCAGATTTTATTGGACAGTTACTTAGAAAGACCAGCGTTCATATGTAAGGTAGATATATTATTGTAGCCGCCCTTCCTTGGCCGAACCATCTTTTAATGGGGTTTCTGTATGGATCGCCTCCATGCGGGTAAATCCTCAAGATTATATGACAAGTCTTTTTTACAGAGATAATACGGATCATATCATAAATATAGTCCTATTTTTTGAGATGCCTCGTCTGTTCCAGCCCATCTATGGCAATAGCTACTCACTGTGATCCATTTTGCTCTGTTAGGAACCGGAGAAATCCACTTCCTGACCTCCGTCTGCATTTCGCGCGTCATCAGAGTCACCTGTCTGAAACACAACTGGTTCCCTTTGGGTCACAGGTTTAACTTTCTGAAGAAAAGACTGGCGGGGACATGTGTGGCGGTGCTATTAATCTGACGAGCCATATCAGGACGTAGATCCTAGTTCAGTGAGTCGGACTGTATGTATTCACATTTCACTTTGGCTGCTTTGGTAGCAGAAAAAGGTCACATGACTTCATCAGATCAGAGGCCTTCACTTCCTCACAATGCCTCTCCACCGACCTGCAGCACAAAGTTACGCCCCTGCTTTGGGTTCCATATTGGTTCCATATTGGTTCCATATTGGTTCCCTTTGGACCCAAAGGGAACCAATAGGTCCCCAGACTAGGTTGGGACTAGGTTGGCCGGGTCCAAACCTGTATATGTTCTGAATCGTCTCCTCTGGTTCGGTCTCCGGCTCCCGGCCAATCAGAGACAGACATGCAGGTGTTTGAAGTGCCGCCCCGTCATCACAGCGAGGCGCACTAATTAGCTACATCACCATGGCAACAGCTCATCCACCTCATTAGTGACGGAGTAAATGAAAGAGGAGGAGGAGGATGGAGAGAAGTAGAGGAAGAGTTCTGGAACAGGAAGTGGAGGAAAACAGATGGAGGGAGGAGCGCTTCCTGTTTCTGGCCACTAACAGGAAGTGTGGTAGCGGTTTCCATGACGATTAGACCATGGAATGTGTCCGCATTCCCAGAGAAGATCGCAGCTGGTCCATCATCAGCTTCCTGTTTGTCCCCGAAGCCTGAGAGGACGTGTCCTCTCTGCTGCACGGCTGGACAGGGACACCTGAGAGACACCAGGGGACACCTGAGAGATGTCTGTCCTCTTACATGTTGCTGAGGTCACAAGGTTCAGTTCTGGCGGAGGACGGAAACTAGTGGAAGTGTCCTCTGGACAGCGGGTCAGGACGTCCTGCACAGTGGTGGAGGAGTGATGACCTGGACACTCAGCTGAACTAGAACGTCTCTGTCCAAATGTCCAACAGTCTCAGTCTATCGGGTTTTCAATCTACAATAAAGTTACATAAATAAAAGGCAAAAGTCTGTTGATCTGTTGCCTTTTATTATTTATAGTTCGTTTCTTGACTTAAAGAGCTTTGAAAGGCGCCATCAGAAAAAATGTATTATCATTATTGTTATTATTACAATAAAACTGTTAACAGAGCGAAGAGACTAGTTTAAAATAAGTAGCTAGCTGCTGTGAGACTCGGGGCCCAGAGACTCGGGGTGGACTCGGTGCTGCCAGGTCTGTGGGAAGTACGATGGATTTCTCAACAAGGAACCTGAACTGACCTGGAGTCGCTCTAACTGGACATTAATAAAATGTTCCTGAGGTTCCCGCATGGGGCCCATAGGACACTATATTAGCTTAACGCTAACGCCTCACTGTAGAACAGAGGCTAACTGAGCAGCTGTTTGCAATTTGTAATCCATAATGGTTTAATAATTATCACTTTACGTTAAGTATGCAACTAGACAATTAGCCTGAGGCTAAACTGCTATAGCTGCAGATGGTCTGCCGAGTCCCAGCCGGTCTGCCGAGTCCCAGTTGATCTGTCGAGTCCCAACTGCCCTCTGCTGTCTTCCAGGTTCTGTTTGAGGCGGTCAGCACCGGGCAGAGAGGAGTCCTGGCCATCAGAGACATCACTCTGCAGGGACATCAGTGTAGTAAGTACACACACACACACACACACACACACACAACAACAACAACAAGCAAGCTCCGCCCCTTACCAGAGCAGGTCTCTAATTGATTAACGAGGTTTGGGTACCTAATTGGATAATAATGTTAAAAGTTCTACTGGCATCTTAAAAACAAGGTCAAAGTGTGTGTGTCTATCAGTGTGTGTCTGTGTATCTATCTGTGTGTGTGTGTGCAGGCAGGGGAGCTCATTAAAATATAAATTGATTAGCATGGACTTTGATCCATGCGTCTGTTTATCTCACTGCTCATCCAACCAGCAGCAGTTTAGATGCTGCCCTATTTTTGATGTATGTGTGTGTGTGTGTGTGTTTGTAATACCTTGTGGGGACCGAAGCCTGGTCCCCACAAGGTGAAACACTGTTTTTGGGTCAGGGGTCAGATTTAGGACTAAGGTGTGAATTGAGTTTGGGTTACAGGAAGGTTTAGGCTGTACAAAGACAGCCACGCAAACATGTGTGTGTCAGAGGCAGTCATCCCGTGTGATTCCAGGTGTGTCTGCTCTGTGTTGCTGACTCAGTGTTTGACCTCTGACCTCCCTGTGCAGTGAGCACACCCCACCCGCTGCACCTTAAGGCGGTGGAGGTGAACGCCGGCCAGACGGCCTCCTTCCAATGCACGGTGAACGGCCAGCCGCAGCGCCACCTGCTGCTCTACCTGCAGGTGAGTCTGCCCACGGCGATGGTTTGGCCACGCCCCCTTCCTCTCTCACTGCCGCTCTCCGGGTCGCAGGGCATGGGGGGTCGGCAGGCCGTTGCCAAGGAGACCAGGCCGGTGAACCCCCGGCGTTACGTGGCGAGCTTCGACGTCAAGAACACCACCAAAGGCGACTCGGGACGCTACCGCTGCATCGTCCAATCAGATCGAGGAGTGGGCGTGTCCTCCTACGCAGACCTCACAGTCAAACGTGAGTCCTGGCCTCTGATTGGCTGCTGGACACTTTTACCTGTCTGACTGTTTTAAGGGATGAAACCTGAATGTAGGAGACCTGTGTATGTGTGTGTGTGTGTGTATGTGTAGGGGTGTGTGTGTGTGTGCCTTCGAACTGGGTCAGGAGGAAGTGGAGCAGCTCCTCTGAGGATTCTGGGTAATAGAATCCAGGTCTGCTGTGATTCGCCGAAGGTCACGAATATTAATTAACTCGTTAACTTTTCCCCCTTCGCTAAGAGGCCAGTGAGACCCTGAGGAGTGTGTGTGTCTGTGTGTGTATTGGACTGATCCTGGATTTCCTGCTCCCTCAGAACCACCGGTACCAATTGCCCCACCTCAGCTCACTGCGGTCGGCGCCACCTACCTCTGGATCCAACTCAACGCCAACTCCATCAACGGAGACGGACCCATCGTCGACAGAGAGGTGAGTCCTGGTCTGTCACTGACCGTTGGCTGTGCTGGTCTGCGGGTGGCGGGTCGGGAGGGTCCAGAGGTCTGACCTGGGTTCCAGTCATCAACTGAGGTTCTGCTGGACCCGTTAGGGACGGGTCAGGGGGTTCTCCGGCTCTCTGCTGATGTACTGCGGTTTTCCAGAGGTCTGCTCGGTGTGAAGGAACGGTGGTTCCTCATGTAAGGCCCACATGGAGTCCAAGAACCTTCCAGAGAGTTCCTGCTAGCTACTGGTAACGTCACGCAGGTCCAACGCAGGAGCCTGGTGTTCGCCCTTCCTGGTTTCACTGGACTCTACCGAGGTTCTGGTGTGTTTGAGGAGTAGAACCTGTAAGGTTGTAGAAGATCTCAGAAAATGTTCCCCTGGTTGTTTGGTTCTGCATCCATCCAGCCCTCATGGCACTGAACTCCTGTAAACATCAGCTAACAAGGTTCTAGAAATCTTTGAGACGTTCTGGTTGCATACCACGGCTCTAAGAACATCGAAGCTCCTCTTGAGTCAGGTTGGCGTCTAATTATGGATTCTCACCACATCTTTTCAATCCTGCTCCGGTTCGCTTTACAGGTTGCTCTGTGTAGCTTCCGGGTTCTAACGCTGTCCCGGTTGCCAGGTGGAGTACCGTACGACGGCGGGCATGCTGATCGACACCACACCTGTCGACAAGCCCACCCACAAGATCGGACACCTGGACCCAGACACAGAGTACGAGATCAGCGTTCTGCTGACCAGGCCCCTGGAAGGAGGGACTGGAAACCCCGGGCCGCCGCTCAGAGCCAGGACCAAGTGTGCAGGTGAGTGAAGCCAGTGGTACCTGATGGATGGCTGGTCTGCAGGCCGCCTTATCTCTTCAGGACGTCAATGTTGGACCATTAATGCTAAGCTAACTCATCAGGCGGCTAATGGCCAACAGTGAGCTCGTTAAGGCAGCCTGCTTCGTTAGTGCTGCACTCATTAGCCCTGAGTGGAGCTCTCATAGCACACACACACACACACACACACACACACATTTAATGTGTGCAAACAACAAACAGGATGTGATTAGCAATTAGCTAGCTAATTAAACAGGTGCAGCAGCCGCAGAACTCTGGAGGTTCTTCCCTCTTATTTATGATTTATGTTTATTATTATTATTGTTGTTGTTGTTGTTATTATCTGGGTTTGGTTCTGAAATGTTGGAGGTTTTATCTTCCGTTTATTTTCATGTCACTGATAACACACTCAGTTATAAAATATTTAGCTTCCATAAATAATAAATATTTACAGCTCATTAAAAATAGATTGAGAGTGAAAGATGTTTATGGAGTAATTACTCTGATATGTCTGAGCAGAACAACAGGAACCGCCAATAACTTCACTTATAACAACAATAATTATCATTCAGTTTCCAGATGCTGGTTTCCCCTCCAGGTTCAACATCAGAATCAATTCAGTTATTGATTTATTATTATTATTATTCATATTGATGCTAGTCTGAGTGAATTCCTCGCTACAGGTCCGGTCTCAGGTTCTGGACTGGTTCTGGGGAGATGATGCATTTGGGTGCTGCTGTGTTTTTCTGGACTCGTCAGCAGATCTTCTGGCGGTTTGAAGATGAAACATGGAGCTGACCGAGGTTCTGCTGGTTCTGATGGATTTAATGACCGACCGATTGGACCGATTGGACTGATCCATCTGTGGTTTCCATCAAGAGGTTCTGGAGGTTCTTGATGAAGATGAGCTTTAACTGCTGATATGATCAATCACATAAACCTGATGAATTTATCTCATGAACTAAGTTAGACATTGATTAATCATTAAGTGGAGAACATAAAACAAGGTAGTAGCTGCCCTAACCCTGAACCCCGAACCCCTAACCCTGAACCCTGAACCCCCAATCCCCCAATACGCTCCGAGCATCAATGAAGCTAAAACAGTTATGAAGACTCAAACCTCGTCAGGTCGCTTCGTTTCATCTTCACCGGCTCCAGATTCAGTAAAGGAACCTGATTATTGCATTTAATGTTTATGATTTTTTAAATGAATTAAATTTTGTTCATTTGCATCTTAAATTTTTTTCCCATTTTGCATAAAATGGATGGAAGTTGTTGGATGAAAAACCTGCAGAATGTTTATTCACTCAATCATCAGAGTAATCAACCAAAATTCATTGGTTACCACAACAACCGTTAGCTGCTGCCTGAGGGCCAGGGACCGGTTCTGATTGGGTCGTACATGTTGGACCGGTTCTGATTGGGCCTGCAGAACTGTCTAATAAGGAAGTTCTGGGTATTTATTGAGATGAGCAGAACCTCCACCTGCACCAGGTGGTTCTGCTGGTTCTGCTTTGCCTGGTGCAGGTGGAGGTTCTCCAACAGGTTGGTGTTCTCCTGAAAGACCCGTCAGACAAGCTGTGATAACCTCCACCCGTCTGAGCTGTCAGCTGATAAAAACAAACGCTCCTCAGAGAGAACAGCAGGAAACAGGCAGAAACACGAAAAGATGTGTGGTGTGTGTGTGTGTGTGTGTGTGTGTGTGTGTGTGTGTGTGTGTGTGATTGGCAGCTCAGACTCTCGGTGAGCTTCTGAGCGATCATGTTCGCTCTGATAAAACTCATCTGTGTCTTCAGCTGCTTTTATTTATTCATCTGACTGGAGATGAATTATGGAGCAGTCGTGTGTGTGTGTGTGTGTGTGTGTGTGTGTGTGTGCGCGTGTGTGTGTTTAATAATGAATGAGCGTTCCCATCAGACCCGCTTTAGGACGCGGCGCTCAGTCAGGCGACTCAACTTGGTGACACAAACATCCGCTGTCGCCAACTTCTGGCTCGGTTCTGATCCAGAACCTTCAAATCCTCCATTGATCCATCCAGACCCGACTGGGCTCCAGAAGAACTTTCACACCCAAATCAAATCTTCACAGGTTCCACCCCGACCCGGATCCTTCCCCAGAACCTAACACCGGGAGGTCCAAACATCTGCTGGATGAAACCAGAGAAGAACCGGTCCTGGTACCAGAACCGCTTTGGTGGGAAGAACTTGAAATTAGGAACTTCAGGGTCCGTTCCTCTGGTTCTGTAGAACACATCCAGAGTTTGGACCTCTGCTCCAGAACCAGACTTGTAGCAGTACCACAGACCACCCTGACCCGGTGGTTCTGGACTGGAGCCGGTGGTTCTGTTGTAGATGTTCTGGAGCAACGGTCGGGTTCTTTGTGGCGATCGATAGAGAGCAGTTTGGTGCCAGATTCTGGACCGGTCCGTTAATCCTGAGTTTCTGATTGGACCAGCAGCTGGATGGTGTGGCAAAACCAGAACCTGCAGAATCTAAAGTGTGGTCCAAATGATTCTTGTTGACGTGAAGTTCTGGTGGACCAACCAGAAACGTTCCTGAGATAAACTTGGTGAAGGTTCTGGTGCCGCGATCGGAACCAGCCAAACTCGTGGCTTCAGTACCAGAACCAGAAGGCCCAGCGGAGCGCCGGCGGTCCTGAGATCCGGCCCGGTTCTGTTAACATCCATTAAAGAGCGACGGTCCGTTTGTCTGCAGGCTCTCAGCAAAACACCATCAATATTTCACTTCCCTCCATCCGGGCTTTTTCCACCTCAGATTTTCACGCTCTGCTCGCCGCGCCGCCGCGCATCGCAGCCAAACACGCCGCGCCGCCGCGCCTGGCAGGTTGGGTTCCAGTTCTGGACTGGATGGAACTGAACCGGATCGGACTGGGTTGGTGTTTGTTGTATTAGATTGAATTGAACGTTGTGATTTTATGGCGTCAGTTAGGAACGCAGATCTATAAATGTGAGTACGGAGGCCCAGAGAGGTCAGAACAGCAGAATGTCCAACAAACCATGGACATTCTGTCCTCTGACCTTCGTCCAACACGTCCTCATATTTACAGGAAGCGCCTGAATGCATCTTCTGCAGGGGGCGCTGCCTGCAGGGGGCGCCGCCACTGCTACATGCTATCTGTCCTCATCACACTGAATGTTAGAGAAGCAGGAGGTCTGAGACTGAGGGCAGAAATATAATTCACAGCAGCTGCTTTGTGTGTGTAGGTGTGTGTGTGTCAGTGGCTGAATGCCAGAGTCATGTAGGAAATCTGTTTCAATCAGTCAGGGTGGCGTTGGCTGAAAAGGTCAGGCAGCGAGGCGGCGACTTTTCAACAGTCAGACTGGAGGAGGAGGAAGAGGAGGAGGAGGAAGGCGGGTCACATGGTGCAGCAGAGGGTCATCAGACCTCAAGTTGTTTAGCAGCAACACTCTGCAGGTCCGAGCCGCTGCAGAACCTGAACACCTGTTGTTCCAGAGGAACGCGGTCCGACTGATTCCAGGCCAGATCTTTGGTCGGATCCAGCTGATTGCGCCAGGCATTAGCTCCAACTCCTCAGCAAGCACATGGCGACAGTGGACAGGAACCGCTCTGCATAACCTCCATCGGAACCAAATAAACTGTTTCTAAAAACAGTTACTCAGGCGGACCTGAAGACGGGTCCAGACCGAGTCTCCTGCCGACCCGTTTGGACCTGAAGACTCGGTTCCTTAAATATGGAGCCGGAACAGAACTCCATTTGGTTCCATTAGTTCCAGTGCAACAAGTGGCTGCTTGAAAATCTGCTGGACAGAGACGCGTCCATCAGAGAGACGCGTCCATCAGAGAGACGTGTCCAACAGAGAGACGTGTCCATCTGTCACTCAGAAACATTTCTTCTTTGAGAAATTGAAGGATTTCATGAGGCGGTATTCTCTTCCCCCTGGGGATTATGGGTAATAGGATCCACCTCAACCCCTCCTTCTCTCCTTGAACCCCGACCCCAATTGTTGCCGTGGCGATGTTAGTATGTGTGTGACGGTGTGTGTGCTCTACATGCAGCAGAGTTTTAGCGTTCTGTCCATCTTTCATCCCACAATCGAGAAGAAGCTCAGACGTGCTGCGGTTGTGCTGCACTAACAACCTCAGAGGGCGTGTGTGTGTATGTTTGTGTGTGTGTGTGTGTGTGTGTGTGTAGGGGTGTGTGCATGGCCACAGCTCAATAACAGGAAGTTTGTGAGCAGCCTTCATCGACCACACACAGATGAAAGGTAAGAGAGAACAGGAAAGGTATTGTTCTGCACACACACACACACACACACACAGGGAGGCAGTTTTGTCAGGAGAAATTGCTCTGAGCTGCTTTCATCCATCATTCCTCCTCTGAGTGGATCTCTGTCTGTCATCCAGAAACAGAAATACTGAACCCAGATTGGCTGCTGTTTGTGTGTGTGTCTAGGTGTGTGTCTAGGTGTGTGTATGAGCGCGCTCAGTGTGCTCCTTTAATCTCTGTCTCAGATGAAGTTGAAAGTTCTGGAGGTCTGGGATTAGAACACGACGGTTCCCTCCACATGGTTCTGGTTCGGTGAGAGGATGGTTGGACCTGTTAGTAGAGTTGACCTGCTGGACTGAGCCACAGAACCTCAGCAGAGGAACCACAGAAAACTGGCTGAGCCCAGAGTTTGAGGCTGCTGAGGCAGTAAAGTCTGGAGGTGGTTAAAGTCTGGCGGGGTTAAAGTCTGGCGGTGGGGTAAAGTCCTGATGCGACTCGCAGTCGCGGCGTCTCATCGTTGGCTGGTGTGTTTGTCAGATCCAATGCACGGCCCGCGGCGCCTCCTGGTGGCAGACGTTCAGTCCAAACAGGTGACGGTCCGATGGCAGCCGTTCGGATACAACGTGACCCGATGCCACCGCTACAATTTGACGGTGCAGTACCGCTACCGGCCTGCAGGAGCCACCAGGTAAGCAGAGTGGGAGCCACAATGATAGCAGTGGGCGGGGCCAGTTGGTGGGCGGGGCCAGTTGGTGAACCTCAGCCTCTGTCTCCTGCAGGGAGGTGAAGGAGCAGGTGGGGGAGGAGGTGGTGTCGGACACCATGAGCGCGCAGCCGCAGCACACCGTGCGTAACCTTCCGCCATTCACCAACGTCAGCCTGAAGCTGTTGCTAAGCAACCAGGAGGGACACAAGGAGAGCGAGGAGCTGCTGGTGCTGACCGACCAGGACGGTACGATGCTGAGTGGGTCTGAGTGGGTCTGAGTGGGTCTCTGTGGGTCTGACCCAGTTCCAGTGACCCGGTGTGGTTCTGGTTGCAGTGCCCGGTGCGGTCCCGGTGGACTCCATCCTGGGCCGCAGCTATGAGCAGCAGATCGGACTGAGCTGGAGGGAGCCGCAGCACGCCTACGGCCTGATCCGCCACTACGAGGTCAGATCAATCTCATTACCCACAATGCCGTGGTGCCCGCTCTCACACCCAGTCTCTCCACAGATTACCTACAAGGCTCTGAGCTCCTTCGACACAGAGTTCGACCTGTCCAATCAGAGCGGCAAGGTGCTGAAGGCGGCCAATGAGACGAGCCATGTGTTCTCGGGGCTGTCGCCAGGCTCCACCTACTCCTTCACAATAAGAGCCTCTACCATCAAGGGCTTCGGGCCCCCAGTCATCACCCAGTTCACCACCAGAATCTCTGGTCAGTCGGCTTTAATTTGTTGTTCTGGTGAAGTTGCCCCTGTGTCTAACCCCCCTTGTTATTTACCCCCAGCCCCTCTGATGCCACCCTATGACCAGGAGCCCCCTCTCAACCAGACCGACTCGTCCGTCACCGTCCTGCTGAAGCCCGCTCAGAGCCGCGGCGCCCCCGTCAGGTAGCCCTGGGCACGCCGCCCACCCTCACACCTGGCAGAACCTCCTACAGTCGTTCTGCCAGGTGTTACTACGGAAACGGTTGCCATGTGGACAGCTGCGGGGCAACCAGTGATTGGTTCAAATAAGAAGCGGTGGGTGGGGCCAATCCGGAACCGGGTCGGGTTCTAATGGGACCGCCTTGTTCCTCTGAGCTGCTCGGGGGGAGGAGGGGGGGCTCCACTGTGTGTGTTGCCGTGGTAATTGAGTCGGTGCTTCGTGTCGTCGTGTTTAAATTTAACTGAGCTTTGAGCTTTGACAGCGCAGCTTCACATCGCAGGACAAAAGGTGTTGCTGCAAGCGACCTGCAGCTGTAATCAGATTACTGTCACACACACACACACTCTGCGAGAACGGAGGAATGTGATTGGAGACGGTTTGTCAAAGAAGAAAGGAGATAAAGAGACACAAGAGTGGGAGGAAAGAAAGAGAAGGAAGTAGTGGAGGAGCTAGAGGCCACAAATGACAATATATGTGTGTGTGTGTGTGTGTGTGTGTGTGTGTAGAGTAAATTGAATACAACAGTCTGTTTTTGAATAATGTTGCTGAATATTTCAACCTATTCTTTGAACACGTCACTACATATTAAGACAATCCAGTTCAAGTCTTTCTGCTAATCTGGTCTCCAGTCTCAGTACTTGCTGGTACCGGTACCAATTAAACAAGTTGGTTTTTAGAACCAGACCTTTTGAAGACAAAAGTGTTTTATTTAGAACAAGCTGGCTCTTCATCTCTGATTGTTTTAACAAATCACAAATGGAACAATACAGATGGCTTAGTCTGCAAATACTTGATCAAATTTAAAGATGCATTTTCTCTAGAATTTAGATCCGTATCCCGACCCGAAGTCTAGATCGGACCAGAACTATTTGCCCGCTGGTGGCTCAGGCTTCTGGTGCATTTAGCCTGCAGTACAGAGAAGGTCCAGCAGCGGAAACGACCAGATCCTTAATCAAATCTGATCACTTCATGTTACCTGATTTAAAAACTTTCTCACTGCAGAGAAAAAGCTACATGTTCAGCTTGATGACATAAAAATGGAAATAAAATGTAATTAACTTATCATTTGATGGACAATGAAAAAGTGTAGCTCAGCCTCTGCTACGAACATCGTGGCCTCTCTCCCTTCTTCAGTTGTTTTTCTGCCTTTTTTGTGGAGGATCAGTAAATCATTTTACTGCTTCTGTGTTTCTCCTGCTTTAGCAGCGCAGGAGGAACATCAGGACGCCTAGAGTAGCAGCTGATATATATATTATCACATGGCCTGTTATAAAGTTTATACATTTTCTTTTTTACATATTAGGGTGGCTTACGATGATGCCAAATACTTTGTTGGAACGGCCTGGTGCTGTCATGTGGTGATCAGTGGTGAGGCAGAACGCTCTAGACCCAGGATGTAATAAATTAATTATTTTAATGATGAATGTCCAGAATAACACAGTCCAACATAGTCCAAAAACACCGGGCAGCCGAGCGGAAGGCAGGGCTGCACGCCGGTAGCAACCGGTTACCCAGGGGTCTCAAACTCCAGTCCTGGAGGGCCGCAGTCCTGCAACTTTTAGATGAGCCTCTGCTGAATAGAATAATGAGGTCATTAAGGTTCTGGAGAACCCATCTACACAAGGAGGAGGTCATTAAGCCGTTTCATTCCAGTGTTTTGTACCTGTGGCTCATCTAAAACCTGCAGGACAGCGGCTGGAGGACTGGAGTTTGAGACCAGTGGGTTACAGGAAGGACTGGACGACGAACTGGGCACACAGACGACAGAGGCTAAACGAAACGACAGCTTAGACAAGGACGCAGACACAGGTGACACTAAATACACAGGAGGCAATCAGGGAATGAGACACACCTGGGAACTAATCAAGGGGAGACGAACAACACGGAGACTCAGAGACAGAGAACTCGAAATAAATGCACAGAAAAACACAGGTCAGGACAGGTGCTGCTACATGTCAGCGATCAGATGTCTCTGGTTCCGCCTCTGGGGGAAGTAGAGATGGGATCCGTTTCCTCTCAACAATGAGAGTCGCTGCGCACGGAGGGTTGGGGTCTTCCTGGCCTCCATTCATTTCCTGTCCAGCAGGAAATGGGACAATGCTGCCGTCCTACATCCTGAGAGGACGTTAGAGCGGCACATGGTGATGCATGAAACACAACTATTGTTCCCACCATCCCTCAGGACACGGGGGCAATCGGGGCGCCGAGCGCGGTGCATTCAGGTGCAATCGGGGCGCCGAGCGCGGTGCATTCAGGTGCAATCGGGGCGCCGAGCGCGGTGCGTTCAGGGACATATTGATAATAAATGGTATTTATTACCATTGAGTCAATGTATTTCATTAACATCACAATCATGTATGTTGATTCTTAGATTAATTGTCAAGAAAATAACTGACTGGATTGTTTTGTTTTTAGATTAGTTAACTAAACTAACTAACCAACCGTTTAGTATCCTGACCAGCTGGTTAAGACCAAGTTATGTTTCTGAGGTTTTGCTGCGAGCTCACCTGTTGCTCTGCGTCACAAGCGGAACGGTCTCATGACGTGTGTCCCCGGCAGTAAGTACCAGGTGGTGGTGGAGGAGGAGCGCCCCCGCAGGCTGAAGAGAGGAACTGCAGAGATCCTGCGCTGCTACCCGGTTCCGATCCATTTCCAGAACGCCTCGCTGCTGAACTCCCAGTACTACTTCAGCGCTGAGCTGCCCATGACCGACCTGAGGAGCCCCACGCCCTTCTGCGTTGGTTAGTTAACTAGCTTAGTTACTCGCCAAGTTAATTTTAGACTAATTAACTAGCTAGTTAACTAGCTATGGTACTACTACAATGTACAATGGTAGCTGTACTGCCATTGTAGTAGTTAGCTAGGCTACTCTTCTGTAGTTGTTGAGCAACTGGAGCTGTTAACCAGTTACCAGGTTAAACCTGCACGATTCTGTCTCAAGGTAACCTGTAGCAACAGGTATGAGGTCAGAGGTCACTGCGATGTAGTTCCTAGAGCTGGTTGTAGCTTTTAGCAGGTGAACAGTGTGTGGGACGGGTCGGTTAACCCTAACCCTGTGTGTTGGACAGGAGACAACAGAACCTACGGCGGCTACTGGAACGCGCCGCTGCTGCCGCACAAGAGCTACGGGGTCTACTACCAGGCCGTGAGCTCGGCTAACGGGGTGAGTCACTGGTCACACTGGTTATACTGGTTATATGCAGGCGTCCCTCCAGGAGGACGCATGGAGGACGCAGGCGTCTCTGTGGTCTGCAGAAAGGGGTCAGAGGTCAGGATTTCCCATCATGCCTCTGTGCATCAGCGGCATGATGGGAAATATTCGTTCCTTCAAAGCTTCACATTCACTTCCTGTTCCTGCTGCCAGAGCCAGGAACACAGAGCTCAGTGTGTGTGTGTGTGTGTGTGTGTGTGTGTGTGTGTGTCTCAGCTCACATATTGCTGCAATTAAAGGATAACTGCTCACTTTCACACACACACAGATCGGAGTGTGTTAGTTTCATTATTGATGCTCAGAGCTTTAATTGGTGTGTGTGTTGAATAATGCAGGCGTAGCAGAGCTTTTTACTGTCACCACACACAGACGCTGTGTGTGTGTGTGTGTGTGTGTGTGTGAGCATGAATATTCATGAGCTCTTGTGGTTAATTTGTCGCTTGTTTGTTAAAACCAGAAACATGCAAGATGTTCTCTCTCGCCTTTCACCAAGCCAGCCTCACTGTGTGTGTGTGTGTGTGAGAGGATTGTTAAATGCCACCAGAGGCACTGATCCACAGCCATTTGCCTTCTGCCTGCTCTGTTTACGATGAGTCTGTGAGTCTTTCTGTCTCTCTGTCTGTGTGTGTGTGTGTACGTCGGTGTGTGTGTGGGCGTGTGTGTGTGTGTGTGTTCCTGCCGGATGCAGCCAGATGTGACAGCTCATATGTCTGCAGTTGTGTTGACAGGAAACTAATTTGTTTCTCTCTCCACCAGGAGACAAAGATCGACTGTGTGAGAGTCGCCACCAAAGGTAAGATGGAGGCTCCTCTCAGCCGCACTGGTCCCAGATCGGCCGCACTGGTCCCAGATCATGTAGAAATAACAATATTTCTTCCAGATGTGTTTCTTATGTGTGTTTCAGATGTGTTATTCCAGAAACTTTAGCCGTTTGTTTTGCAATTATTGTTACAGAATATTTCAGGTATATTATTAATAGATTTCAAACTAAATGTTCTGTTAAAAGGTTTTTCCATTTTTCAAAACTGACTGTTCCCATTTATTCTACGAATAGTTGTCTGAGTCATTCCAGAAGGATTGTTGTCAACGAGGGTTTCCTGCAGGGCAGCAAACCACTAGACCCGGTTCCTATGGAAACAGACGGGGGACGAAAGAAGGGACGGACTGGGGGACGGGGTTGGAGACGGGGTGGGACGGTGGGACGTCCAGCAGCTGAAGGACTCTGGTTTGGTTATTAATAACTGCTGAGGGAAAGTATGAGTCAAACTAATAATTTAGATGAAAATGGCTGAGATATGTGATATTCAGAATGATGATGATAATAAATGCTAGGCGGTTTAGTCTTATTAATTATCGGTAAATGCTGCCTGATTAGGTTGAAATATTAAAATAACACAAAGGAAATAAACACAAACTCTCTCCAATATACAATAATTAATAAACAATTTATTTACTCTAAACAATAAAATGTATTGGAGAAAAGTTTGAATTAAGTTCAAACAAAGAACTTAAAGCCAATCATTTTTGACATAAATAGAAAGTAACATTTTGACGAATTGATTCTTATTCTATTGATCAGTTATTGAAGTCATCAACAGTTTAATCATCTGGAAAGAAGAATTTAATGTTTTCTGTCCAAGACACAAATATAAATTATTTATGTGCATCAGCGGTTCACAGAGGCTCCTGAACAGGAACAGCTATATGTAGCATTAGCCACAGTTAGCTTAGCTTCTGTTAGCTTTAAGAAGAGAACACATTAGCACGTTTTAGAGCTGTTTTATGTAATTTAGTGGCCAGAAAGGCAAAGACAAAATAAAAATAACCGCAAAAGAAGCAAGCACTGCTTACTGGACTAAGTTTGACCAGTCTGAGCTCTGTGGTTAGCTTTAGCTTCACCCCCAGTGAACATTAGCATGATCACTCTGAGCCAACGAACCAACACCAGCAGCTGCTGCTTGGCTCAGTCGCTCCCATCAGGCCTGCTGCAGCAGTCAACACAGTCTCGCGATGGGCCCCTTCCCCCTCCTGATGGACCCCTTTCCCCTGTGTGAGCAGAGCTAACAGTTAGCCTCCTGAATGCTAACAGTTCATCAGCAGGGAAGCAGACGCTCCGGTTGGTTTCAAAGCCCGGACTGGACTAGAAACACCAAGCTGTAACTTCCTGATCAGATCAGAGAGTAAAACCAGTCTGATGTGGTGCAGAGCTACAGGAGGTCTGGATTACCAGGACATTACACCCAATAATCCAGACTCTAGCTCCAGATTAACAGCAATCAGCTGCAACTGGATGGATCTTCCTGTGAGTCAGTGAGAGCCAATCAGGAGGCTCGATAGAATCAGGGGATCCCGGTCCGATCCCAGGTTCCTCCTGACGTCTTGAACAGGTGAAGGCACCTGTTGGAGTCCAACCTCTGCTTCTGGCTGAATGATTGATTACTAATGTCTGAGCACTGATTGGCTGATTAACGAGCTTCTCTTCAAGGTGTCTTTCCTGAACTAAACTACTTCCTGTTGACCTGAAAGGCTCCTGGTTCTCCTGAAGGAGGCTCAGCTTTGACCCAGAATGTTTTGGTTTGGGGGTTCGGAGCTTGAACTAGGCCGTTTCTCTAGATCAGGGGTCTCAAACTCCAGTCCTCGAGGGCCGCAGTCCTGCAACTTTTAGATGTGCCTCTGCTGCACCACCTGAATAGAATAATTAGGTCATTAGTGAGGCTGGGAGAACTGATCTACACAAGGAGGAGGTCATTAATCCATTTCATTCCAGTGTTTTGTACCTGTGGCACATCTAAAAACTATAGGACTGCGGCCCTCGAAGACTGGAGTTTGAGGCCCCTGCTCTAGATGACCTCCTTCAGGACAGCCGGAGTCCCACGCTGATGTCTCCGCTTCAGCCCGTCTCTCTGTCTCTGTCCCCGTCTCTGCATGCCTTCCTGGACCAACAGCTGCCATAATCGCCACCCAGCTCACCACGCCGTACGTTGGCGTGGCCCCGGCGGCGGGCAACAAGCAGCTGACAGGTCAGAGGAACACACGGCTCCACCTTCTCCACACGTCTCTGGTTCCACTCAGTCTTATGCTCTCCAAGTATCTCAGATCGGCGGGTCCGGTTCCCCCCCCTAAAGTCCCCAACCAGGACTGCCGCAGGTTCCAACAGGTTCCAACCAGATCCGATGTAGAGAGTCTGCTGCTTTCTGACGCTCAACGTGACAGGAAACCCAAGCGACGCTTTACTGACATCTGGCACGTCTCAATCTGGACCTGGCTTTGTGTGTGTAGGCGGGGGTGTGTGTGTGTGTGTGTGTTCGAGTGCAGTGAGTAAACTGTGTGTTGTTGTCAGAGGAAAGTTTCCACCTTCAGGCTAGTAAATATTTAAATGTAATTTGCAGTGAGTTGTGGATCAGAGTGTGTGTGTATCCACATGTTCACACACACACACGAACACGCACACACACACGAACACGTATGAACACACACACAGAAGCTGTGAGATAAATTCTGTCTTCAAAGTGTTTTGATAGCCTTTAAACTGAAACAGCAGCTCTGCCTCTGAGGAACACAGAGTGTGTGTTAGTGTGTGTGTGTGTTACTGTGTGTGTTAGTGTGTGTGTTAACTGGTTTGAATCTTACATAAAGAGCAGGGATTTCTTTGTTTCAATTGGAAACTTCTCATCAAAGAGGTCAAAGGTCACATGTGGGGTACCCCAAGGTTCAATCCTAGGACCCCTTTTATTCAATATTTATATGCTCCCACTAGCTCAGGTTATAACAGGAAATAATATTAGCTACCATAACTATGCAGATGACACACAGCTCTACATTACGATGTCACCAGGTGACCTTTGACCCCATCCAATCACTGAACAGATAAATGTGTGGATGTGCCAAAACTTTCTCCAGCTGAACAGAAACAAAACTGAAGTTATTATTTTTGGACCTAAAGAGGAACGATCTAGAGTTATAGATCTGGAGTTATAGATCTAGAGTCAATGCACAGCTTCAGTTATTATAACTGAAAACCAGCGATCAGGCCCGAAACCTGGGAGTAGTGATGGACTCTGACCTGAACCTCCAGAGCCACATAAAGACAGTTACAAAGTCGTCCTTCTATCACCTGAAGAACATTTCCAGGATTAAAGGACTGATGTCTCAGCCAGATCTAGAGAAACTCATCCATGCCTTCATCTTCAGTCGTATTGATTATTGCAACAGCGTCTTCACAGGTCTGTCCAACAAATCAATCAAACAGCTGCAGCTGATCCAGATGCTGCTGCTGGCGTTCTGACTAAAACCAGGAAGATAGAGCACATAACACCAGTTTTAAAGTCCCTCCACTGGCTCCCTGTAGCTCAAAGAATAGACTTTAAAATACTGTTGTTAGTTTATAAATCACTGAACGGCTCAGAACCACAATACATTAAAGATCTGCTGTTGTTGTATCAACCTTCCAGACCTCTCAGGTCTTCTGGTTCTGATCTGCATCCCCAGAACCAGAACCAAACGAGGAGAAGCAGCTTTCAGCATCTATGCACCACAAATTTGGAACAAACTTCCAGAAAACTGTAAAACAGCTGAAACACTGACTTCTTTTAAATCTCAACTAAAAACCCACCTGTTTAGAATTGTATTTGAAATGTAATCAATTACAAATTTATTGATGTAACTTGACTTAATGTCGTGTTTTGATTATTGATTCTATGTTGCTTTATGTTTCTGTGTTTGTAATGATGTAAAGCTCTTTAAATGCCTTGCTGCTGAAATGTGCTATACAAATAACATTTGATTGATTGATTACTGTGTGTGTTAGTGTTTGTGTGTGTGTGTGTGTTAGTGTGTGTGTGTTAGTGTGTGTGTGATCAAACCAAGGATCCTGTCTGACGTTGGGAACTAAAAGGAAAGCAGCTCATTGTTTCAGGAAGGGATGTGATGGTTCCACCAGAACCGACCCGGTTCTCCAGCAGTGGAACCTCACCACTAATTAACATGGTTGATCGATACTAACCTACTGGTTAGTGGCTCCAGGGTTAGCATCAGCTCAAAGTGTTTACTGTCTAAAAGGTTAAGTTAAAGTTCTGTCAAAGTTGGTTAGTTGATTAGTTATTTTGTTATTTGATTGGTTATGGTTAGTTGATGCTAAGTATTGTTAGTAAATGTTAATTAGTGTTTTAGGAGGTTAACCAGTTAGTCAGTTAAAGTTAACACATTCAGCTTTAAATCCTTTTCCCATCATCCTCTTGGTCTGATTTGTTCACAGAAACTCTCTTTTCAGATGTTAATGAGACGGTTCATGCAGCGCCCCCTGCAGGTCACACACTGCACTGCACTCTCTCCGGCCATTTTTGTAGTTTGATAGGTAGTTTGGTAGATACGATTATCTACCAGCTGAGAAACGTTTTATTCCAAAGTTTATTAAAGATGTGAACAAAGGAAGACTCGTCCATTCAAGCGTCCCTGTTGGACCCAGAGCAGAACCAAGAACCTGCAGAACCGAGCTTTCGCACCAACCATGAAAAAAATGACAGATTAATAAAATGATGACCCTGTTTAGCAGTTCCACAGCAAATGTATCATCACAACCAAGACAATGTTCTAGAGAATAGAGAAACATGAACAGACAGAAAAATGAAACCCAAAACGAATATAAAGACATTACGCAGGACCAGGAGAGAACAAATGTACAATCTTTCCACTCCAAGATACTCAAAGTGCAAAACTGTATTTTGCAGTCGGTCAGTCGTTTAGGAATGAACGAGTTGAAGGCAGTAAACGCTAGTCACTGTTTTCAGGAACGGCAACCAGGAAGCCAGAACCAGAGCAGGAGAAACAGACGGACCACACGGTGAAGATCGCTGGGTCCATCGCTGGCATCCTCCTCTTCATCATCATCTTCCTGGGAGTCATCCTCCTGATGAAGAAAAGGTCAGAATCCAACTCACAGTCAGATTTCAACACGATTTCTAGGTTTGGAGCCTCGAGTCATCAGCGGCTCTGAATTATAACAAAGTACCACTTTGATTCTGCTGTGGAGAACAAGCAAGTCTTTAGATGTGTGTGGGGGGGCTTCCTCTGAACAGTTCCTCTGAACAGTTCACAGGAACTGTTCAGAGGAACTGACTCAGTGAGAAGAAAGCAGGAAGCTGCTTCTCTTTAGCAACAACGCTACAATGCTAACGAGTCACTGGTTTTACATTGAAATCCACAGCAGACACAGCCGTCCCACCGCTACAGAACCCCCCAGTTACAGAACCCACCATATACAGAACCCCCCAGTTACAGAACCCACCACTGACAGAACCCCCCTTCGGTGACAGTGAGGAAGAGGAGGAATAATGGAGCAGATTGCACTAATCACCATTAAACTGTATTTGGACTGACTTTAGTCTCCAACATCAAACACACAGCCCCGCTGGGACACACACACGCTCACCCCCCCCCACACACACACACACAGAGAAAAGCATCAGTTTTTGGAGAACGTTGGAGATGAGAGAGAAATTTAGATGAAAGAACGTTTCATTCTTTTTTTCTCAGTCTCCTCAGGCTGAATGGCTGCAGGCTAGAAACACACATATTTGTGTGTGTGTGTGTGTGTGTGGGTACAATGTGAGTCGGGTCCGCCTGGCAGGTCTATCGAGCTCTGATCTGTGTTCCTGATGCTACAGAGACAGAAACGAGAGGTGCTTGTTCGGTCTCTAATGAGGTTTTTAATGTTGACGGGGTGCGTTTGATTTTTACTCTGTGACCAAACGGAGGTTAGACTCATTACAGCGGGAGGCTGCGTGCTGCAGGGCGAGGAGACTCTCCTGACATGAAAAACATCCGACCCTCGTTAGCGGACTCTGTCATGTCGATAGCGAGCTTTTGGAAACGGCCTTTCGTCTCCTTCACACAGCTGCAGATTTATCTGAGAGCGCCCGTTTCAATAAATCAGCAACAAGCAAACAAGCACCACAGATAAGTGGAGAAAATGATGAAAGGAAGAGTCTGAGGCACGCTCTGCAGGCACAGATCTGATGTTTACTCTTGAAATCTGTCCATTTGGGATGTTTGGAGAAATTAAATGTTCAGAAACACAAACAGCTTCATAAATCGCTAACAGTCAAACAGAAGAATGGGAAATAATGAAGCATCGTTTTCATTTGACTGCAGGAGCTGAGAGGCAGTTTCACAGGATGTCCTGCTCCCGGACTGGGCCCCAACTGGGCCCAATCCGGGACCGTGTTGTAAACAGTTGATAACTAAAACTTCAACATAGACGTTGAACTTTATTCAACTGAAAGTTTACAAAACAGGTGGGTAAATTAGCGCTTTGCATTTTATCTGGAAAATTAATTTAGGCGAAGCTAAGTACGCTAAATGTTTTCAAAGCTAGCTGTACCGCTAATATAAAAACTTAGCTCTGCTGTGTGCAGGTTAGCGCGAGTGTAAGGAGGACGTGTCATGCAGCATAAAGCAGAGGTAGTGCCTCTACCTCTGGAGGGGCCCATCTGGAGGACTGGGCCCCTCCAGTTAGCATCTGGAGGGGCCCAGTCACTATCTGGGCTGACTGGGCCCCAACAGCGAATCAGGGAACATTTTGAAAACAAAATATTTTTTGGCCAAAGAATCTTCTGGATACAGAGGGAAGAATAGTTTGCGTCGAAGCAATGCTGGAAGGGGTAAAGGTCATACTCTGCAACATATACGCGCCCAATAAGGAGGACCCTAATTTTTACCACAAAATAAATAGTATATTGGGGGATATGGAAGGACAAATAATATTAGCAGGGGACTTTAATGAAGTTATGGATCCTATACTTGATAAAAGCGCACCAAAAGGTTCACTTAGCTCTAAAGGAAGAGATGCAGTCCATATGTTAAAGGAAGATTTGGGTCTAGTAGATGTTTGGAGGTTAATCAATCCGTCTAAAAGAGAGTACACATTTTATTCTCATTGTCACAAATCCTATTCTAGGATCGATCTGTTTTTGGTTTCAAAACTCATAGTAAATAATATGCGGAGTTGTGATATTAAAACTATTGCACTCACTGACCATGCACCTACGGAATTATGCATAAGATTAGGACTGGGGAATATAAGCTCCTCCATGGGCTGCCACCTTATCGTGGTGGAGGGGTTTGAGTGCCCCAATGATCCTAGGAGCTATGCTGTCTGGGGCTTCATGCCCCTGGTAGGGTCACCCAAGGCAGACAGGTCCTAGGTGAGGGACCAGACAAAGTGCAGCCCGAAGACCCCAATGATGAAGGAAAACTTTGGACTTGGTGTTCCCTCGCCCGGACGCGGGTCACCGGGGCCCCACTCTGGAGCCAGGCCTGGAGGGGGGGCACGATGGCGAGCGTCTGGTGGCCGGGCTTTTACCCATGGAGCCCGGCCGGGCTCAGCCCGAAGAGGAAACATGGGCCCCCCCTCCCATGGGCCCACCACCCGTGGGAGGGGCCAAAGGGGTCGGGTGCACTGTGTGATGGGTGGCGGCCAAGGGAGGGGACCCTGGCGGTCCGATCCTCGGTTGCAGAAACTGGCTCTTGGGACGTGGAATGTCACCTCTCTGGTGGGGAAGGAGCCGGAGCTAGTGCGTGAGGTCGAGAGGTTCCGGCTAGAAATAGTCGGTCTCACCTCGGCGCATGGCTCTGGTTCTGGAACCAGTCTCCTTGAGAGGGGCTGGACATACTTCCACTCTGGAGTTGCCCAGGGAGAGAGACGTCGGGCAGGAGTGGGCATACTTGTTGCTCCCCATCTCGGCGCCTGTATGTTGGGGTTTACCCCGGTGAAAGAGAGGGTAGCATCCCTCCGCCTACGGGTGGGGGGACGGGTTCTGACTGTCGTTTGTGCTTACGGGCCGAACGACAGTTCAGATTACCCATCCTTTTTGGAGTCCTTAGAGGGGGTACTGGAGAGTGCTCCTCCTGGGGACTCCCTTGTTCTGCTGGGGGACTTCAACGCTCACGTGGGCAATGACAGTGAGACCTGGAGGGGCGTGGTTGGGAGGAACGGCCCGCCCGACCTGAACTCGAGCGGTGTTCTGTTGCTGGACTTCTGTGCTCGCCATGGATTGTCCATAACGAACACCATGTTCAAGCATAAGGGTGTCCATATGTGCACTTGGCACCAGGACACCCTAGGCCGCAGTTCGATGATCGACTTTGTCATCGTTTCATCGGATCTGCGGCCGTATGTCTTGGACACTCGGGTGAAGAGAGGTGCGGAGCTGTCCACTGACCACTACCTGGTGGTGAGTTGGCTCCGGTGGTGGGGGCGAAAGCCGGTCAGACCTGGCAGGCCCAAACGTGTTGTGAGGGTCTGCTGGGAACGTCTGGCGGAATCCCCTGTGAGACGGAGCTTTAACTCCCATCTCCGGCAAAACTTCGAACACGTCCCGGGGGAGGTGGGGGACATGGAGTCTGAGTGGACCGTGTTCCGTGCCTCCATTGTCGAGGCGGCCGATCGGAGCTGTGGCCGCAAGGTTGTCGGTGCCTGTCGCGGCGGCAACCCTCGAACCCGTTGGTGGACACCTTCGGTGAGGGATGCCGTCAGGCTGAAGAAGGAGTCCTATCAGGCCTTTTTGGCCTGTGGGACTCCGGAAGCAGCTGATGGGTACCGGCAGGCAAAGCGGCATGCGACCCGGGTGGTTGCTGAGGCAAAAACTCGGGCGTGGGAGGAGTTTGGAGAGGCCATGGAGAAAGACTTCCGCACGGCTTCGAGGCGATTCTGGTCCACCATCCGGCGTCTCAGGGGGGGGAAGCGGTGCAGCACCAACACTGTTTATAGTGGGGATGGTGTGCTGCTGACCTCTACTCGGGACGTTGTGGGCCGGTGGGCAGAGTACTTCGAAGACCTCCTCAATCCCACCAACATGCCTTCCACTGAGGAAGTGGAGCCTGGGGACTCTGGGTTGGGCTCTCCAATCTCTGGGGGCGAGGTCGCCGAGGTGGTTAAAAAGCTCCTCGGTGGCAAGGCCCCGGGGGTGGATGAGATCCGCCCGGAGTTCCTTAAGGCTCTGGATGTTGTAGGGTTGTGTTGGTTGACGCGACTCTGCAATATCGCATGGACATCGGGGGCAGTTCCCCTGGATTGGCAGACTGGGGTGGTGGTCCCCCTGTTCAAAAAGGGGGACCGGAGGGTGTGCTCCAATTATAGAGGGGTCACACTCTTAAGCCTCCCTGGCAAGGTCTACTCAGGGGTCCTGGAGAGGAGGGTCCGTCGGATAGTCGAACCTCGGATTCAGGAAGAGCAGTGTGGTTTTCGTCCTGGTCGTGGAACACTGGACCAGCTCTACACCCTCAGCAGGGTCCTGGAGGGTGCATGGGAGTTCGCCCAACCAGTCTACATGTGTTTTGTGGACTTGGAGAAGGCGTTCGACCGTGTCCCTCGGGGAGCCCTGTGGGGGGTTCTCCGGGAGTATGGGGTACCGGGCCCTTTGATACGGGCTGTCAGGTCCCTGTATGACCGGTGTCAGAGTCTGGTCCGCATTGCCGGCAGTAAGTCGGGCTCGTTTCCGGTGAGAGTTGGACTCCGCCAGGGCTGCCCTTTGTCACCGATTCTGTTCATTACTTTCATGGACAGAATTTCTAGGTGCAGCCAAGGTGTTGAGGGGATCCGATTTGGTGGCCTTAGGATCTCATCTCTGCTTTTCGCAGACGATGTGGTCCTTTTGGCTTCATCAGATCGTGATCTGCAGCTCTCGCTGGAGCGGTTCGCAGCCGAGTGTGAAGCGGCCGGGATGGGGATCAGTGCCTCCAAATCCGAGGCCATGGTCTTGAGCCGGAAAAGGGTCGGGGGGGTGTCCTGCCCCAAGTGGAGGAGTTTAAGTATCTCGGGATCTTGTTCACGAATGGGGGAAGAAGGGAGCGGGAGATCGACAGGCGGATTGGCGCAGCGTCTGCTGTCAAGCGGGCGCTGTACCGGTCCGTCGTGGTGAAGAGAGAGCTGAGCCAAAAAGCGAAGCTCTCGTTTTACCGGTCGATCTACGTTCCCACCCTCATCTATGGTCATGAGCTTTGGGTCATGACCAAAAGTACGAGATCGCGGATACAAGCGGCCGAAATGGGTTTTCTCCGTAGGGTGGCTGGGCTCTCCCTTAGAGATAGGGTGAGAAGCTCAGTCATCCGGGAGGGACTCAGAGTAGAGCCGCTGCTCCTTCACATCGAGAGGAGCCAGTTGAGGTGGCTTGGGCATCTGGTCAGGATGCCTCCTGGACGCCTCCCTGGTGAGGTGTTCCGGGCACGTCCCACCGGGAGGAGGCCCCGGGGAAGACCCAGGACACGCTGGAGAGACTATGTCTCTCGGCTGGCCTGGGAACGCCTCGGGATTCCCCCGGAAGAGCTGGAAGAAGTGGCCGGGGAGAGGGAAGTCTGGGCCTCCCTTCTGAAGCTGCTACCCCCGCGACCCGACCTCGGATAAGCGGAAGAAGATGGATGGATGGATGGATGGATGGATGGGGAATATAAGAGGTTCAAGATGGAGAATGAATGTCTCGATTTTACAGGACAAACTTTTTAAAGAACAGTTGGGGCAGGACCTGAGATACTTTTTTGAAATAAATATTGGCAGTACAGAGCATGTTCAATCTGCATGGGAGGCCTCTAAGGCATTTCTGAGAGGTAAACTTATAGCATACACTTCATGGAAGAAAAAAGAGAGTCTATGTAAAATTCGTAAATTGGAAAGAGAAATCAAACTTAAAGAAAGCAATTTGGCTAGGTGTTATGATGATTTACTTTATCGAGATATTTGTGGGCTCAAGTTTCAGTTAAATGAAATTTATAACAAAAAAGTGGAATATTCTCTATTCAGGTTAAAAACTTCATTTTATGAGGGAGGGGAGAAAACGGGCAAATTATTAGCAAGACAAGTTAAAAAAGAGGATTTTTTGAACACAATCCCTGCCATGAAACAAGGAGATACTTTAGTAACCTTACCAAAAGACATAAACAATGGCTTCAAACAATATTATGAAACATTGTATACATCTTCAGTGTTTAACGAGACAAACCAAAGAGAAAGTGATGCTTTTCTCTCCAAACTCAAGCTACCAAGGCTATCTCAAGAGCATGTAGAGTGGTTGGAAGCACCAATTACTGAAGAGGAGATTAGGAAGGCAATCTCAGCGATGAAAGTGGGGAAATCCCCCGGGTATGATGGTATTCCATCAGAATACTACAAGGAGTATATAGATATTCTTGCTCCAGTGTTACAAAAGGTCTATCAAGAGATCTTTGAGAGAGGACAGCTGCCTCCTACTTTTAATGAAGCTCTGATATCCTTGATTCCAAAAAAGGATAGGGATAGCACGGACCCGGCAAATTATAGGCCAATTAGCTTATTAAATGTAGACTGTAAAATATTAACCAAGGCGCTGGCTGTGCGCTTACAACAAGTACTTCCTAGTATTATTCATCAGAATCAGACAGGCTTTATGAAAACCCGCTCCTCCTCTGATAACATTAGAAAATTGTTACATCTGATGTGGTTGAGTCAGTCAAAGGAGGAGCCAGTCGTTGCTATCTCCTTAGATGCGGAGAAAGCGTTTGATAAAGTGGAATGGAGCTTTCTTTTTTCGGCTCTCTCAAATTTTGGATTTGGACCCTCTTTTATTAAATGGGTCAAAATATTGTATAAAGAACCAAAGGCTGCTGTCATAACCAATGGCACCATTTCATCCTTTTTTAACTTATCACGGGGGACCCGTCAGGGTTGTTCTCTCAGCCCATTATTATTCATCATGTTTATTGAAACTTTAGCAGTGAGCATTAGGAGAAATAAGGACATCAAAGGAATATTATGAGGACAACAAGAACACAAACTGCTTTTATATGCAGACGATATTTTATCACTTATAACACATCTGCTTACATCTTTGCCGCACCTGATGGACACTATGCAGATGTATTCGACGGTTTCAGGGTACTCAATAAATTGGGCTAAATCTGAAGCCATGCCATTATCCTCTTTATGCAATTCACACATGGTTAAAGATTTTAAATTCAAATGGGTACCTGAAGGTATGAAGTATCTTGGGATTAGGCTCAGTAGGGAGTTGGAAGCGTTACCTTCACTAAATTTTGATCCGGTGCTCTCAAAAATTAAAACAAATTTTGAAAAGTGGGGGAAGATAAAACTAACATTATGGGGTAAGATTAATGTTATAAAAATGATTACCGCCCCTCAGTTTAATTATCTGCTTATGATGCTTCCTATTACAATTCCACTCGATATTTTTAAAAGGTATGAAAATTTAATTAAACATTTTTTGTGGGAAGGTAAAAGAGCGAGAACAAAATTAGAAAAATTATATGCTCCTAAGGAAAAGGGCGGCCTAGAACTTCCAGATCTTAAGCTCTATTGCTTGTCATTTGAAATGGCAAAATTAGTTAAATATTGGGAAGGTGAGAATGGGCAGGAATGGTTACATATTGAAAGGGATATATGTTTGCCGTTTGACCCTAAACACAAATTATCTCAAAAGATCGACACAACAAACCCAGTTTATGTTCATTCTTGTAAAGTTTGGTCAAAGGTACACAAACTGTTAAAGCTCCCACATCAGGTAGAGCAGTATGCATCTCTCTGGAATAATCCTGAGATATGTATTGGTAAAACACCTGTGTTTTGGAGGCAGTGGCATTCACGTGGCATATGCGTCATTGGTGATTTGTACAAAGATGGACAATTCATGTACTTCAATGAACTTACTCACACATTTAATTTGGAAGGTAAAGCAAATTTTTGGAAATATCTACAGATGAGACATTGTGTTACCTCAAAATTTAAAAAGATTGTAGAAAATGATATATTGAATTATATTAAGATGCCGCGTGAACGACACACTGCCTCTCAATTTTATAAGCTGCTAAGTTGTAATCTGAGTGGTGAATCGTCAAATATTAAACTCCTATGGCAAAAAGATTTGAGAAAAGAGTATACAAAAGAAGGATGGTTGAGGGTAATGTCAGAGAGCAGTAAATATGTGAAAGAGGCCAGAAGCAAATTTATACAGTATAAGGTGCTACATAGAAATTATCATACACCTACGAGGTTACATAGAATGAAAATAATGTCAAACAATAGGTGTTGGAAATGTAAGAAAGAAGTGGGCACATATTTGCATTGTTTCTGGGAATGCTCTCTGGTTTCACCATTTTGGATTAAAATCTTGGAGGCTCTGAGTGCATGGCTTGGCTCAGAGATCTCTCAGACTCCAGAACTGTGTTTACTGGGAGACCGATCTCAAATGCCAAACACCCCAAAAGGAGCTTTTGCAATTGTGATGGTCGGTCTGGTGACAGCCTGCAGGATCATCTTAAGACATTGGAAGACCACAAAGTGTCCCGAGCTAAATGAGTGGATTAAATCAATGACGGATACAGCTTCTTATGAAGTCATGCTCAACAACATGGATGGGAACAGGGACATGGAATGGGATAGCTTTTGGGACTCATTGAAAAGAACTATGGCTTCGAGTAATGTATCTGGATGAAGTCTGATTTTCCCAGACAATTACCTTTCTCTCAACTACTGAATGTTTTTGAATTGACACTGTAATATACATATAATATATGACTGTACCCTGGGGATGTCCAGTGGAGGAAGGGTTTCAGGTGTTGGGAGGACTGGGAGAACTGGGATGAACTGGGAGAACTGGTTGTGATGGAGCCCAGAGGAACTCCTCTGGCTCCAGATGATTAAATCAACGTCAGCTTGTTCCTTCAGCTGCTGGTTTTGTGTTCAGATCCAAGTTACTGTAGCTCTGCTTTCAGACTGTTTCCATCTCACACATTAACCCAAACCCCGCCCCCACCACCACCACCAGCCAATCAGCATCGCCCCCCCCACCCCCCCACCAGCAGCCAATCAATCCTCTGATATTTGAACTCATCTGTTCTTCTGTTGCTTTTTCTTCCAGACATTAATCTTTTTTCCTTTTTCTGTTTTTCTTTTTCTTTCCCTCCATTTCATCCCTCTGCTTCGCCCCCACCATTCAGACGAAGAAATTATCACTCCTACACTTACTACCTGTAAGTAACCTGTTTGACCTTTGACCCTAACAACACCTGAGTGTTTCCTGCCTGAAACTGTTCCCTACCAGAGAACTGATGTGTTTTATAGAAACTATAATTTTCATTAAAATATAAATCCATTAAACTGATAAAGAAATAAATAATCAGCCAAAAAACCAGCTGGATCAATGAAAAACCAATAAAAGCTGAAAAGGTGCTGATCAATAATCAAACTCCATCTTTAAACTTGATCCTGATGATGGATATTTGCTGAGAGAGCTGCGAAGTTTGTAGCGACAGGACTGAACTTACAGTGTAGCTGCTGGGGTCAGGGGTCGTTTCCATGGTGACCGGTTGGTAACTGAGAGGTTCAGGCTGAGAATGTTGTTCTAGGGAACCCAGAGGTTCTGATGAGAAACCTGGTTCTGAAACAAACTTTGGCTCCATCAGAGGACCCAGTGTCCTGATGGATCAGAACCACAGCAGAACCGGATCAGAACCACCAGTCTTCCATTTGTCAGGAACCAGTTTAAACAGATCTCTTACTGCTGGTGTCATCTTCCTTTAACTGGACACTAACACCATGTTTCTCATGACCGACACTTCTGCTGCGTGTGTGTGTGTGTGTGTGTGTGTGTGAGAGCAACGATCATTTGATCAGAGGGGTTTATTACAAGCGTCTAATTCTATTAACCCTGCATCACTGCACACACACATACAATAACACACCCCAACACACACAGACCCAGAGTGTCTCCTTCCTTGCAGCTAACAGCTTTGCGTTGCCTCTCATTAGATTAGCATAGATTAGCCTTGACATGCGGTGTGTCTCCATGTTGAGTGTTAAATCAATCGTCCCCGACACCTTGCTGATGATGTCATGACACACACACCTGAACACACACAAATCAACTGTCTTCAGAAATCAGAGAAGATTTCAAAGCTTTTCATCTGCAGCTTCCTGGAAACCAGAGTTCAGCTCATGGTCAGCCTGGCATTCCCTGTGGGGGTCAGGGGTCAGAGGGTTCACCCATAGACATGAACACGCAGACGCCTCATGGAGCGGGTTGGCCCGTTGCTGCGATACGTCACAGCGTCCGCCATGTTGAATGCGGCCTTTCTGCCTGTTAGCTAATTAAATGGACCAAACTTCACACAGTGATGTTCTACAAAGTATGTTTAGTTCAGTCCTGTCATTGGCACGTTTTCTCACACACTGATATGTTTGGTAATCAAAGAAATGACTAAAAAATGTGATTATTGAATTGTTTTGGTGGATTTCTGAATAAACAGCACAATGTTTTTATTTGATAGAAATGATTCTGATAGTTTATATATAGACATGGCTGACCAGACACACACTTTTACAGTGTTTTATTCAAGAACATATTTACATTATTCCATAATTTAATGTACATTTAACGTTTCAAGATATGAAGAAAATTTTTTTATTTCCTTTTATTTTTTATATTTTATTGTAAAGACAATAAACTTTGATAAATCAGTCATTGTAAAAACACATTAGCTACATATTTTTTTATTACAGTATGATATGTCAACTCTGCTATGGACAGCAAAGACAGAAAAAATATATATATTTTCAGCTCCAAAATAAACTTTTATTTAACTGATTCTCATTCTCCTGTATGTGTTTTTGCATGTGGGTCAAGCGAGTTGCTCCTAATATAATTTTATTTCATTACATAAGCTGTCTTAATGTACTAATACTTCAGACGGAGATATTTCTCTTAAAAATACACAAAAACTGTGTCAGGTCTAAATACCTATTAGAGACAATTTTACACAAACACAGGAAAGACAAGAGAGTTAGATTCTTTGTTTCTCGCGAGGAGAACGGACAGAGATGTGCTTTCAGTTACAAATCTCCTACCGCTCTGAAAACACATCTCTCGCTCCTCTGTTTTATTGATTTCAGAGTCCCTGTCACAGAGAGCACTGCAACTCTGAAAGGGTGGGGTCAAAGCATTTTAGTTGCAGTGCTAAATGACAATCACTAACTAAACACATGGTATCTACAATCTAAATCCTTCCTGCTCCAGACACGGCGTCGAATGGGACACGTTGTATAGCTTCAAAGCAACGGCTTTGTAGCACAAAGAACAAAGCAGAGTTTCCTCCAGGGTTGTAAAACTCAGCTTGGAACAACTAACACTTCCATTAAACAGGGAGTCCTGCTGAGAATATCTGTCACCTCCCTCTTCCAAGGAGGGATTAGGAAGAAATCAGAATTAATGAACATACAGAAACATTTATCTAAATGTAACTACAAGGCTACATAATACAACAAATATTTGATAATACTAAAAATACAATTTATCCAACAAACTGAAAGATTAAAGTGTTCAATAAATGCACTTCCTCTAACAGCGGTTGCTCATCAGCTCTCTCTCATTAAAACAGTATGAAAACGTTAGCTATGCTAACAATCAGTGGTTACTTCGGGCCAATTTAGCTACACAGGAAATATTTCTCGGTTGTTTAGAAGCGAGTTTCTGGCTGCAAAGTCAAGTAGTTCTGCTCTTTCATCCTTACCTGTGAAAGGTAAAGCCAATGAATCCAGTTTGTTTTGTAAAACCAAACGGTTGAAACAAGTCCGAACAGCACAGGACTTGGAGCTCCGATCGATCTGCTGCCACACACAACATGGCGGCGACGTAACGTAGGACTCAGCGCTCAATGAGGCGTCTACGCATTCATGTCTGTGCAGAAATCCTGGGGCTGTTAGCAGCGCCTCAACAGTGAATCCAGGGAACACTGCCTCCTGGTGGTCAGGAGGAGGCAGCAGCTGGAGGTCAGAGGTGTTTGCTTCATTCTGAACTGCTAGCTGTTTAGGAGTATCAGAACCAGATCAAAACCGCACACACACACGTGGACCTGAAGGACTTCCTGCTAGCTGGAGCAGAAACGTGGAGGTACCATCAGCATAGAGAGACGCGCATTCCAGAACCGGACCCAGGATGTAGCGCCAAGCTCGGGTTGGACACTGACCCATTGTCTCCTGGTCTCAGCTCCGCCTCCAGGTTCCGAGCCTCTGACTGCAGGTTCTGGTTCTGGTCTTGGTTCTGGTCCCAGCTCCGCCTCCTGGGTTTAGCCTGATCTCAGGTGTCGGAGCCTCTCTGCGCTTCCTTGCGTTGGTCTTTTATCAGATTTCTTTAGCGTGGATTGTCTCTCTGAGCCGCGGCAGCAGGCCGATCCGCCTGCTGGTGTTTTGGGAGAGCAGCAAACGAAGAGCTGCTGTTGTTGCTGTTTGTGTGTTGGGCTCTGAATCAGAGAAGAAGAGCAAGTGAGACATGAGGGGGTGGAGGGCAGCGCCTCGCCTGGGGGCTCTTTCAGCGTCCTCCATGTTGACCCGGTGCGCACGCCGCGCTGCGCCTTTAAAAGCCCGCTCTGCTATTTCTATATCTGCTCTCAGGTCGGGGTTAAACTCTGTGAGCAATCGGACAAATGGATTTTCTTTCCTCAGAATAGAAAGAGAGAAACAAGCAGAGAGGAGGCAGACCGAGGACGAGATGAGGAAACACGTTTTCCTCTGCAGCGGTTCTGCAGCATCCGAACATAGTTAAAAGGAGGCAACCTCTACAGGTCCATCAGAACCACCAGAACCTGGAGAGGTCCACCAGAACCAACAGGAGAACCCTCCTTGGGGTACCAGACTGCAGTCCAGTTCAGTCCAAACTGAGTTGTTGCTCTCCAGAATATTTCACAGAACCTGGAACCCGTCTGGGTTTGGTTCTGCTAAAGGGAATCCATGTAGCCCGATTGTTACTGAGCAGAACTGCAGGCTAGGTTCTACCCGTCTCTTATCCAGAACATTCCACATTAACACACACAAAACCACCTTAAGATCCAAGCAGCTGATTCAACTGGACCGAACCAGATCAGAATCACATTAGAACCATTGAGTTCTTCTATTCTGCTTGACTTTGTTCTGATTCTGATTGAATTTAATCTGGATCCAACTGGTTCTACTGGTTCTAATTGGGTAAGTAGAACCAATTGGTACCAGTAGGTCTATTCAGGACCAGTGGGTCTTAAATGGACCCTAATGGGTCTACTGGTTCTAATTGTTTCTACTGGTCCTACTGGTTCTAATGAAGCTGCAATCTGTTCTAGGCTGATTTTAGTGATTTTTTTCTCTTTATTTACTGATCATTTAATGAACATCAAGTCCAAACGGCTCCCTCTGGTGGAGGAGCCCAGAGTTACTGGTTCTTCAGTGGTTCCAAGGGCTCAGTTGGTTTTGGCTGGTGTGATGGATCCTCAGGCAGTGGGTCCATCCATCCATCCATCCATCCATCCATCCTTCTGGCTCCATATGGGTCCAACAGAAACTCAGCCCAACCCCATCACCTCTGTCTGCAGGAAGTTGGCCAAGAAGAGGAAGGAAACACTGAGCTCCAGACAGGAAATGACTCTGATGGTGAACAGCTCCCAACACACAGCCATGGTGGACACACACACTCTGAACGGCCGCAGTGAGTCCATGCACACTCACACACAATCACACTCACACACTCTGTCCAATAGGCATAAATCTGACGAAAAGGTGGACAGATGGGGACATGAGACAGATCTGGAGTGTTCATTTCAACATCATGTGACTCCGGAGTCATTATGTGGGCGGAGTCATGCTATAGGCGGAGTCATTATGTGGGCGGAGTCATTATGTGGGCGGAGTCATGCTATAGACGGAGTCGTTATGTGGGCGGAGTCATTATGTGGGCGGGTCATGCTATAGGCGGAGTCATTGTGTGGGCGGAGTCATTATGTGGGCGGAGTCATGGTGTTGCTAAATTCTGCTCTGTCTCTGCAGCCATGTCGTCTCCGTCTTCTTTCACCCTGAAGACAAACACCATCAGCACCTCCGTCCCCAACTCCTACTATCAAGGTAATCTTCATAGCTAAACATTTGGTCAGTGAATGCATCATACTGACAGTGAACGCATCATACTGACAGACGGCAGCACAGAGTCGTCATTAGGTCCAGATTTATGAATCATTGGGTGTAAATGATGAACTTTCAGCTGAATTTACTGAAATTCCTGGGTGTTTCGGCGGCCAGCCAGACCCGCTGTGGTCCACTGACTCGTCTCTTTGTCCTGTCTTTCTCTCTGTCTGTCTGCTGCTCTTGTGTCCTGATGGTAGACCCATTCGTACCGACAGCCATCTTGGGTGAGACTCTCTTCCTTGTTTTCTCTGCAGGAGGTTAAAGTTCAGGTTTAGTGGTAGACAGACCAGAAGAAGACAGACAGACAGACAGACAGGAAGTGGACCGGCAGGTGAAGGGAGAGGACGGACAGAAAGAGAGACAGGGATTCTCTGGCTTCCATCCATTCCTGCTTGCTTGTTCAGCTGCTTTTGTTTTCTTTTTATTCTGTTTATTTGATTTTAGTGACCTGTTCTGCCATCTTTACTGTTTTATTGTTTTTAACCCTAACCCTTTACTTTTGAACTTGAATTACGTTCCTTCACGTTTTTCTTTGGTTGAATAGACTCAGTTTGTTTACTTTTGTTTTATTTGCAATTTACAATAATTTTTTCTGGCTCCTTGGTTTTCACCCTGTTTTCTTGTTTTGTGACTAAAACGATGGTGGGCTTCACTCCATCCCCACATCCACAACATTCCTGCGTGCCGTGTTGACGTCACGTCTGTTTGTGACCTTCAACCTTTGCATGGACACAACACGCTCTGGTGGACTTGGGGAGTGGGAATAACACGGGAGCTGTTTTACTTCCTCATCTTCAGCGTAAAATCTGAATGAACTGAGAATAATAAACTAATGGAGCGCTCACTGACCTGTGATATTTTCTAGCAAATGTCAACAGTTGGTTTGAGCTTTGACCAGTGTTTCTGTTTGACTTGTCTGACTTAAAGAACCTGTAGTTACCACAGGAGCCTGTCAGTAGTTGGACCTATGGGTTCATAGCTTCAGTCCAGGACACAGAGAAATAGTTTGAACAGAAACCATGGCTTTAACTGTCCACCATGATCGCACTGTTTAATCAGATGGAGCTTCCATCAACCCCAGCCGAACATCCCAAACACCTTTAGGACATCCAGAGTCCTCCCAGCCTGTTGAGTCATTAGTTGACCCACTTCATGGAGACGTTACCGGCACCGCACCCCGATTTCCACCCAGAACCCCAAACTGAAGCTTTCAGCATGCAGTCTTCCACGGTCTTTCATGCTCCAGTAAACTAGCTGAGGAACCTCCTGCATTGCAGGATCATCCAGAGCACCAAGCGCTCTGGATGATTCTAGTGCCCCATAAGGGTCTTTGTCCAGTGTGAAGGGGTCCTCCAGCATCCGGGAAGTCCTGTGATCAGTTTCATCCAGACAATAAGGCTCCTCTGATGGACAACGTTCAAAGACATTTCTTAGTAGTAATTAATGACTCCTATTTCCTGTGGAAAACAAGATATACTTCCCTTTGTGCCTTTGGCCTAACATACTCCTCTCTGACCTAAAATAGCCCCAATATGCCTCAGCTAAAATTTAGGATACGTCAGTGGACATGCAGGCAATAGAAACTCTGCTTAGCTAGCTAGAGGAGCAGGAATCCGAGGAACTGGGTGTTTCAGGACATTAGCCAGGTTAGCTATGTTGGTCATGTTACCTAGGTTAGCAAAGTCAGCTAGATTGACTAGGTTAGTCAGGTCAGCTAGGTTAGCTAGGTCAGGGTTAGCTATCCTCTGGTAGAAGGGTCCGGGGTTCAGCAGAGCTCCTACAGTGTTTGGTACTAGCTGTGTTAGCAGCTAGCTAAAAGCTAAAGTTGTTGCTCATCTCGTGTCTCCTCTCTTCTTCTCTTCTTTCCGTCTCTGTGTAAAGTGCCCATTAATGGTAAGTGGTTAAACTTGGGGCTGAGTAGGGGGGCTCGTGTTTGGGGGTGTCACCACTTCGCATGGAGCCACACCCATTACCTGCTGTGATGTCATCATTAGTATGGCAGAGCTTCATTTGTACCCTCATCATGATGTCACAACCCAAGCCCCTCCCATCATTCTGTATTTAACCAATCAGCTCATTTGATGTCTTCTGATTGGTTGTTTCATCCATCCAATCACCAGCCACCACCTCCATCATCTCACCTTGACTGGTTGGACTGTTCAGGTAGAACGCTTCTGATTGGTCAGTTAGCCCCCAGGCTAGCCAATAAGAACAGCTAGAGAGCGTAGTGGAAGTTGTGTCCGCCGTGTCTTTGCTGAAACGTCCCTGCCAGAGTTCTGGACGGGTTTAGCTCCGATGTCCACTTCACCACCAAGGTTTGTTCTTTTCCAGGACTCTGAACTCTGCTCTTTTCACACTGCCGCTCCAAGAACCCAAACTGTTCTGGACCGGTTCACACAGGCAGAACCAGGCTGTTCTGGACTGGTCCAGTTTTACTCTTTGTACCGGACCATATTGGATCTGGACCGGATGTAGACCAGTACCCTTACTGGGACTACAGCTGGGATCTTTGGCCGCAGTGTGGAAAGAGTCCATCATCATCCTCTCTCCAGACATGTAATATGATGTCATGTGATGTCATTCATCTGTGTTGTCGTGGTAACAGTCTTGTAGGAGTGGATGTGGACCAGAACTTTTCCTTGGTTCTGGACAGACTCAGTGCAGACTGGTTTCTCTAAATGAAGCTGGACTCACTCGCTCCAGACTTTGACTCTTTAATCAGAACCATTTAACAAGTGGATGGTTTCCTCACAGAACCAAGGAGCTTGACAGAGCAGAGAGAAAAAGAACCACAGTAGCTGAAGTTCTGGTTCCAATAGAACCGAGTCTACCAGACCCAGATGTGGGAAAACAGCCTAAATTGGTTTCAAAAACTCAGGGCTTCAGTCACAACCACAAAGGAGAATAGATTGAAGCTTCTTGAAATGCTGTTTCCTTCTTGATAGGAAAACAGCATTAGACAAGGTTATTAGAGGAACTCTGTGGTCCAGAAGGAGCATCGTTTGAACAGGAGCTATGGGGCTAGGGGTCAGGGTTAGGGGTCAGGGTTAGGGTAGGGCTTTCTCTGTAGGCAGTGGCAGGGACTCGAGTCAGATTCTGACTATCTGGGAAACTCAGAAGAGGTCGGCGTAGATGAGCCAGCTTCTGGACCACCTGGAGGGTTTGATGTTCTGGACCAAAGCTGTGAAGTGATCAGGAGGTACGGAGAGGCGAGGCTCAGGGTGATCCACTCTGGATTGAAACCCGAAGGTTCTCCAGGTCCAGCAGGACGGGTTGTTGGTCCTGGAAATGAAGCTCTGAGGTCTTCCGTGGTTTGTGTCTCCTGAGGGAAAATCCAGTCAGTAGAGATGTCTTCTCAGGAGCGAATGGACCTCTAGAGGGTTCTCCTGGTTCTGTGGGGAACGGCCTTCATCAGTGTTCACCCAGTCAGAGTCTGTCCAGAACAAAGCTTCAGCATCAGATTTTGTGTCTCAGATCATCTTCAGAACCCGGCCTTCAGACCGAACCGGATCTAGTTCTGCTGGATCATTAGAAATGAACAGATTCTGGTTCTATCTGGGTCAGCCTGGTCCGGTCCATCACGTGTCTAAGGTGTCCTGTCGGCCCCTGTCTGATCTGCCCGTCTTCTGTTCCTCTGCAGACGACAGCAGCCACACCATGACCAGTGAAACCAGCAGCCTGGTCCAGTCCCACTACAAGCAGCGGGAGGCGGAGCGGGAGGCGCTGCCCTACCAGACGGGTCAGCTGCATCCGGCCATCCGGGTCGCCGACCTGCTGCAGCACATCACCCAGATGAAGTGTGCCGAGGGCTACGGGTTCAAGGAGGAGTACGAGGTGAGAACACGACTATCTGACCCAGCTGACATCAACCAGATCAGAACCGGTGGGGCTCTGCTCGGCTCTGGTGGAACGGTTCCTAAACCGGAGTCAGAACCTAAACCTGCTCCGGGCCTCCAGGGTTACCATCACTCCTGGTAGATCTAAAACTAAAAGAAGATGTTTGTGAAAAGGAGGCTGAGGCGAAGCGTCGGCAGGGAACCAGAACCGACCAAGGGAGCCTAACGGACCGGCCCAGGTTCACACCCTGCCATCATGCATCCATTGCTCAGGTCTAGTCTTGAGCCCCCTCTGACCTTTAGATCCAGCTTCAGTTCTGATCCGGTCCATTCTTGCTCCTCTGGGTTCCCTGGCTGCGTGCTGCAGTCGCACCGTGTGAGTCCAAGGAGTCCAGTTCTAGTTCTGGTCTGAGCAAACTAGGTCCGCTCTGTCCAAGTACTTCAGCAGTGGAGTGTGGTGCAGCCAGTTTCTGCCAGTCCCAGACCGAGAGTTTTCTGGTTGGCCGATCCGATCATCGATCAACGATATCAATCCGTCAACCAGTCCAAGAACCAATCAGAGTCCTCCGTGAATGATCTGATCATCTGCTGAGAGGAAGGTCGTCAGGGATGAGGAGTCTGGAGGTTCTGGAGGAGGTGCAGTAAAAACAGAAACCACAGAAAATCCTTCCAATAATGTTCTCTAAAAGCTGCAGGTTGGAGCTTCTCGAAATCTCTGTGTGTGTGTGTGTGGGTGTTTATCCATTTTAACAGGAGAAACTTACTAATGGATGTTACTTACCTGAACACACACACACACTCACAGACATACATTATAGATCTTCCCTGCAGCTAATGGGCCCAAACAGGGAATGGCTCCAGTGTGTGTGTGTGTGTGTGTGAGAGAGAGAGCAGTGTGCTTGCGGGCTGCCCTCAGGGCTGATCCATTATACATACTGAATACACACTCAGAGTTTTCACTCTCCATTTGCAGAAAGTTATCAGTGAGGAGTTCTGTTCTGGTTCTACTCTGATTCTCTTGTGGTTCTACTCTGGTTCTGATTCTGTTCTGACCTGGTCTCTAGCTGGAATGGCTCCCAGTTCACGTCTCTCCACACCAGTAGGTGCTGTGAGCTGGTTCTGATCCAAATCAGGAACCATTAATGGCATAAACTGAGCCATAAACCGATTCAAAGGCAACAAGAGGTCTGCTCCAATCTTCAGAACAAACAGCTGGACCCAAACTGGTTTTAGAACCAGAACCAGGAAAGGAAGCATGGCTGCAGCAATGATCCAGGCTGTGGAGAACAGGATCGGTTCTGGATCCCTTTGGGTTCACAGCAGTACAGGTAAGGAGACGGGTCAGCCAGGGTCAGGACAGGGTCCCAGACGAGCCCCTAGCAGAACCACAGGTCCGGTACCAGTCCAGGCGACTCTGTGTCGGTGGGCTCCTGATGACGAGCACCGAGATCTTCACCCACGGACCGAGCTCCAGGGGGTCCCGACCCTCTGAGGGGTCTCAACGCTGATGGAGACATCTTGAGACCGGTCGGGTGTCTCAGTCACAGAAATGAAACGTAAACATGTCAGGATCTGCCTTTTCACCCAGATTTTCAGACCCATTTAGTGAAGTGAGTGATGATTGGTCGATGATTGGTTGATGATTGGTCGATGAGGTGAGGTGAGATGGGCCGCCGGTCGCCCCACTCATGACTCTTGTCTCCCTGATCCCTCCATGCTTTTCTAATTTATCTGATTGGACAGCTCAATGAGGTAAGACACCTTCCTGGTTTTCTGTTTCTGTCGTAGATTCAGGTTTAGCTAGCACCTCTGTTAGCACTCTCCTAGCCTAGCTCCACCCAGGCCCAGTTTGTTTATCTGCATTACACACCAGTCTCCAGGGCAACCCTGAAACACGTTTGCATCCATCCGGATCTCTGTGTCTGATTCAGGAAATGGTTCCTGGAAGACATGGGGTTAGGGTTAGTGCTGGTAGCATGGGTGTTAATGGGAGGGGAAACCAGCACCACACCCACTGGTCAGGACCTCTGTACCAGCATGGAACTGGGTTCTTATGCAGACTAGTGACAGAACTGGAAAGAGTTGATTTACAGGGCGACCAGCAGAGGGCATCTGGTTTCCAATAGCCGAGGGGCGTAATTTGTACCCTGTAAGTGGAGGCTATAGCTCTAGAGTTGCTGACTGTGAGAAGGTTGCTGCATGCTTTCCTCTTTGTGTCTCTCTCCATTTCCTGTCTGATGACTGCCAGTAAAGGAAAACCAGTGACTGCTGACCCAATGTTGGAACCATTGGGTCATTGAGGAACCCCCAAACATCCAATCGACCCGTGTTGGAAACAGTCCAACATCCAAAGATCTCACAGGGACCGGGCATCCTCACTGACGCACTGGTTCCAACACCTGTTCACTGGGACATCCGTCTCCTCCACCCGCCCTCATGCAGACCCCACCCTCCCCATGACCCATGACCCCGTGTGTGCCTCCATCAGTGCTGCTAATGCTCATCCTCTGTGCATGTTGACTTTCCCTCTGACTGTCAGATGCTCCAGTAGCTGCTTGAAGAGAGTATCACTCCACTACTGATTCCCCCTGGTGGCCAGTTTGTGAATCTGATCATTTCCATCCCATCACTGGTCTGCATGAGGACCCAGTTACATCCTACTGGGAGTTGAACTGGTTATGTCCGTGTCCAGTGGAGGTCCAGCCAACCTCTGGAGCCAGACTGGACTGGTGTCAGATTGTCTGTTTATTCTTATTTTCACAGAAACTTTGGGTTTTGTGTGTGTGAGGGTGACAGCTGTGCTCCCAGCCGTCTGGACGCTCAGAAGGTCTGAGGAATACGGAGATTTTTAGATGACTCTGGTTCTGTTTCCACCAGCAGCAGAACCTCCTGCTCCAGGACTTGGTTCAGTAGGAAGTTCCAGCAGCGCCACCGCTGGCGCCACTCCAGTCCTCTCCTCACCCAGGTCCTCCTAGTCCGGTCCAGCCAGGTGCCATCTCTGGTATCAGTTCTGGGTCTGGTCCATCATCACATGTCAGATTAGGTTTAAAAAGCAGTTTTTAGTATTAGTTTCTCTGATATTACTTCATGTTTCGCCATCAGGGGCACCGTATACAAAATAGTTTTTTTTTTTCATAAAACATTTTAAAATTGGTTCCCTGTCAATTACAAAATTAATCATATTATGTTTTCTAAAATTGTTTATAGCAGTAAAAAAAATAAATGTTACCACTCCCAAACCAAAAAGCACAGATCCATATTCACTGGATCTGCAGGAAATGGTTGGTTCCTGCTTGGAGCTTCACGGTGGCCATGTTCAGAACAAGACAAGAACGACTGTGGCTGTTACTATGCTGAAATGTTACTATGCTGAAATGTTACTATGCTGAAATGTTACTATGCTGAAATGTTACTATGCTGCTAAGAAAAATGATAGTCAGGTTTACAAAACATATAGAGATAGAGAGAGAAAAAGATAAGAGTGTCAATTTGTAACAGTGAGTAGACTGTGTGAGATTATCAACCATTTAGCATAGTTAGCTTAGCTTCAGACTGTTTGCCTCCATTTCACTAACATTTAATGAATTAAGGAAAGAAATTACCAACATATTCAACAACAGGTGAGTCAGTCAGCAGCAGCTCTGACCTCCTGACCCGTCCTCTCTCCTCTCCTGAGGGAAATTAAAGCTGCACTATGTCACTTTTATAAAAAATATTTTTTTACATATTTGTTAAAACTGTCATTATGTTGTGACAGTATGGAATGAGACATAATCTGTGAAAAAATTAGGTAACACTTTATTTGACGGGTTGTGAGTAAGACTGTCATAAACATGACATAACACCTGAACTCATGAACATGAGAAAGTCTTCATGAATATTTATGACTGTTGTCATAAAGTGTCATTCAGTAAATCATGACCCTTTTAATACAAAGTTGACATTATTCAAAATGTCTTCATTATGACAACTTGACATTAACCAAGAATCATCATCTGTCATAATAGTAGTCATAATAATGTCATTAAGTGTTATTACACTGTCAAAAGCTTTAACAGTAAATAATATTTCCCCCTATCTGAAATAAAGCGGAACAAGTAGGACCAACAGTAAAGATTTCATTAAGCTTTATTATACTGTCAAATGATTTATTAACAGTCATTAATATTAACTCTTACATCAAGTGGAACAAGTAGCATCAGTTATAAAGACATCATTAGTGTCACGTGCTATATTAACATGTTATTAATGTTAAGTCTTACCTCAAGTGAAGTGGAAAACACTGAACTACTTATAACTACCATCAGAGATGTAGAACAAACTCTTTGTACATTGGAATAAAACAAAGGATAACTTCTTCAAACAGAGGGTTTAACTTCTGGTCAGTATATTGTAACTCTGAAATACTGATTGAAAAACTAAAACAGAATGAATTATTCTTTAACTGAAGGAAATCAGTTCTTTTAACAGTCCTAACATTTTTGCTCTGATCATGTCAGCCATCTCCTTGGTTATAGTCTAACGTTCTGATAACAGAGACCTTCTTCTAGTCTTCATGTCCAGGAAGCAGAACTTTGAAGGAAATGCTCAGAAATTATAGCTGTTCTTGTTATAGTTAATCATGGTGAATTCAAACTTGGTGAATCTCTTCAGGACATTCTCACAGTGGGTGGAGACTCAATCCACTGAGGTCACTTCAAAAACCAATAAACAAAAAACAATGTGATCTTAATTATATAATATATTATATATTAAATACCATTTTAAAAATGTCCCTTGCTGCACCCTGTCAGGGTGGTAGACTGGCAGACAAATGTCTAGTTACATGACTGGTTGTTATAAAGTGCAATACAATTATTTCTTAATACAATTAGCATAATGACTAGAGCTGAGCAAAATTATTCTGATCAAATATTTGTTTGGCAGAAATTCATACAGCCTGTTATTCAGATTGCATCATTTAATGTATAGTTTTAGGGTCTTTTCACTTAATGAGCATTTGAAATTATTTCCAATCAGATACTCTGGCTTATGGATGTTTGCAAGAAGTTTATTAAATAAATAGAATAAACACCAGTTTTTCATTTGACAACAATTAGTTCTCTAAAACGTAACTTGTTAACTGGTGGATGTTGATTCCTGCTCCCCCTTACCTGTCCCCCCTCACCTGGAGAAAATAGTAACACAAAAATGACTTACCTAATTTCCTTGGGGATATTTCATCTGCTTCTTCCTCTGGTGGCTGGTCCTCATCATCATCCTCCACACCTGTAGCTCGTCGTCATTAGCCGCCTTTGCCCCCCCCCCCATGTGTCCTTAGGCTGAAACGGGTCTTTATGTGGATAAAGTTGCCAAAGCAAACAACACAAGCACCATGTTGCATCAGCCAAGTTGCCTAATAATACACATAAAGGATAACTTTGACTAACATATTAGCTTTTAATTTGTCAGATTAAAATTAGAGGGAAAAAACTATGGAAGACCAAAACTGACATAAGAAATAAAAGCATAAATATATATTTAGTTTTTCCTTGTCCTTACACATACGTTTCTGTTAAGAAATATATATATTTTCTTTTTCATTTCCCCTAAACATGCGATCTTGTCAAGAAAAGTAGATATTTTGTTTTGTCTTTTCCTTATACAAGCCCTCCTTCTTTTGTCATGGCCTCCTCTCCTCTTTCTGCTTCTCCATGTCCGTCGTTATGTTAATGAGGAGATCTGCCCTCTCTGTCCAGCTCCTACTGTTGGCCCATAGAGCTGTGGAACCAACGTCACTGCGTCAGACGTTGTGGGACGTTGACGTGTCACGCAGTCACTCGGTTCCATCTTTACAGGCCACAGACCAAAACAAACTTTATCCCGGTGTTTTTATTGTGTAACCGACTGCAGTGAAGTTAGTTTCGAGTTGGATATTCCAATATCTGCCGAGCAAACGGCGTTTTGCTCAAGGTTGATCCGATTTATGAACGCTAATTTTGGCCAGCCGTTGTCAAGCTCCCTCCTCAAGTTCTCAGAGGTTCACTTAGACCAGGGGTCCCCACAGTGGGTCCTAGAGGGCCGGCATCCTGCATGTTTTAGTTCTCTCCCTGGTTTAACGCACCTGGATTAAATGATGGCTCGTTAGAGGCCTAAGAAGATCACTGACATGCTGAAAAGGTTGTTGGTGCCACCAGGGAGAGAACTAAAACGTCCAGGTTGCCGGCCCTCCAGGACCCACTTTGGGGCCCCCTGACTTAGAGACTGGCAACAAATGTCCAAACCAAACACTCCGGTCAGACAAATGTTAATAAATGCCTTCTGACCAACTGATACAAAAAGGTGGTAATTCATGTTTTTACATGAGACACACGACCCTCTATTAAAATGTCACGTCATATACAATAGTTTAAATAATTTTAATATTGAATAATATCATTCACACAGATTTTGACTCAATAGGTCAGCTCTAGAAGCTGCTGAAGAAAAATAGTAAATTTAAACAAAAATATCTAACAAAAATAAAAAAATGAGTTAAAATGCAATAAAAATGCGTGTATAAAACTCATATATACAGTTTAGTACAACAATTACGCACTGACTTCTAGTCAATGTGGCACACGTCATGGACGTTACTGAAAACATTATATAAAACCTATTTATCTGCCTTTAAAATATGTTTAATATTAAGGGCTAACCTTACAGTAATGGAGTTTAATAACTTTAGCTAACATTAACTTACAGCAAGGTAGCATTAGCTTGAATGGCTCATAGCTAACATTATAAAGAAAGAGAACATAGTCAATGTTATTTTCTCAAAGAAAATGTGAAGTTAATAAGAAACATACCTCAGACGTATTAGGTACGGAGCCCCTAAAGGGACATGGAGAGAAAAAAAAAAAGGAAAGAAATCCCGACTTATTATCTCGAGATCCCGACATCAGTACATAACGACCTAATCACAGTGATGGAGGACACCCACCCATGGGGTAGATATATAGATTTTTATTTCGAGCTTGGGCTTGAGTATAAACACATTAAATCAGTGCTTGACAGCAGACATGGATTTAGTATTAGTGAGAGACATCTGAAGAGAGTTTTCAGAGCGCGGGGACTCATTCGGCGCAAGTCCTTTTCCGACTTGGCAGTTTTGGTAGAATTCATTAATAACCAGCTACAGTCCTCTGGACAGCTTCACGGTTACCGATGGATGTACGCTAAATTGCATGTGCATGATATCCTCCTCTGGGACATCTCTGGACCGCAGAAAATGATATAAGTCGTCCTCCATAATCAATGTAGACACACTCCCCCACGTTTACCGCATAAAAACATGCCTTTCCCCCAAAAAAAAGTAACTCGCGATTTTTCAGAAATGTCGCGGGATCTCGAGATAATAAGTCGGGATAATAAGTCGGGATAATAAGTCGGGATCTCGAGATAATAAGTCGGGATCTCGAGATAATAAGTCGGGATAATAAGTCGGGATCTCGAGATAATAAGTCGGGATCTCGAGATAATAAGTCGGGATAATAAGTCGGGATCTCGAGATAATAAGTCGGGATCTCGAGATAATAAGTCGGGATAATAAGTCGGGATCTCGAGATAATAAGTCGGGATAATAAGTCGGGATCTCGAGATAATAAGTCGGGATCTCGGGATCTCGAGATTATAAGTCGGGATCTCGAGATAATAAGTCGGGATCTCGAGATAATAAGTCGGGATCTCGAGATAATAAGTCGGGATTTCTTTCCTTTTTTTTTCCTCTCCATGTCCCCTTAGGGGCTCCGTAATTAGGTGTCAGACTTCGGTTATAACTTGTGTTAGTTTGGCCCCACAAGATGGAAGATTTCTTCTTCACCAACACACTGCACGCCTGTTGGTGCACTGCTGCCTCCCACTGGTGGAGATGGTGTACTGCACTACTTAGAACAGCCTGAAATAATGTTTCAAATGCAAAGTTCATGAGTGCTTTGCAGACATCTTGCTGTAAAACTTCAGATCAATTAGAAATTTAAACAGCATGGCAGAGCAATATAATATTACCAGATAAAGCTACATAATTTTTAAAGTTTAATCGGTAACACTTTTATAACAAATGTATGTCAGATCATGATTTCTTGGTTTATGTCAAATTGCCATAACAAGGACTTTTTGAATAATGTCAACTTTGTATTAAAAGTGTCATGATTTGCCAAATGACACTTTATGACAACAGTCATAAATATTCATGAAGACTTCCTCATGTTTATGACAGTGTCATGACAGTCTTATTCACAACCCGTCAAATAAAGTCTTGCCAAAAATGATATCCTCGGCCTTCTCCCAGTGCTACCTAGAAACAACCAATCAGGGGCAGGAGGCGGGTTTTAGTGCTGTCAATCAGAATCTCATGTGGCTGCTCCCTCCCCTAGCTGTGTGCTATGCTGCAGCTAGCATAGCCAGTTGTGAATACTCAGCAGATAAATTATTTTCCTGTAACAATAAGTTGTTTCTCCACCATTAGCATTTTTCACAGATTATCTGTCTCATAACAAACCGTCACGACAAGGTGCCAGCTTTAACAGATATGGAGAAAACATTTTTTATTAAAGTTATAAACTGCAGTTTGAATAAAATGCAGCTACATAACATTTTATGAGAAGTCTGGATTGCTTCATGTATATTTTGCATGTTGCCTATGTTGCTGGTGGAGAGAAACATTTCAGTAATCTACGTGTAATAAGAAAATGAAGCAACCTATTTGCATACTGTATGTGGGCTGTTGCATGTAAAATTCACTAGTAGTAAATATTGTCTAGTATCAGTATTGGACCAATGAAAACAAGACCATTAAAATTGTGACACTTTTGATGAGTCTGATTGACTCAAGAAACTGTAAGAGCTGCTGCTGGGGGCCAATTTAATTTTTTGTCATGGGGCCCAAGATTCCTGGCGGCACCCCTGGTTGCCATGGTTACATTGGTTGTCTAGAGTGACGACCTTCAGTCCTCAGGTCGTCCAGCTGCAGCGAAGGACTAGATGGCATCTAAGATCAGAAGACTGGAGCTGATGTCAGTAATCCCTAAAAACAATAACTGTGGTAGTGAACACCACTAAAGCACAACACAAGCATAGAGGAATCCAAAACATAAACCCAGTTATATACACAGAACTGCCGCTAACTTTCAAAAGGAATGTGAATGTTTTCCAAAAGCCCCAGATTTTCTCACTAACTGGCAGCACAGAATGATTTTATCCTCCAGCTATTTGAGGGGAAAATGTCCGAGTGCAGTTTGTCCTCAACGGAGAAAAGATGAAGAATGATTTGTGTGTCAGTGTGGTGAGACGGAGCGCGCACCGTCAGCGTCCTACCAGACCCGGATGGACAGATTGGCAGGTTCTTCTGGATCCCAGACGGATTTCAGAAACCCTGAAAGGTTCACTTGGACAACTGCATTCAGTTCAGTTCAGACAAACCTCATGGCTCCAAGCTGAGCTAGTTCAGATTTAAATCATATTGTGAGTCTCAACGTGCATAAAGAACAGAAATGGACGAACTGGTTGTTTGGGAGTTCAGCTTTGTCTCCAGCTGTCGCCTCACACCTGATGGGGAAATCTGGAGCAGGCCTGCAGTACCATCCAGACCATTCTAACCAATGGTCCTCCACCTGTCTCTGTCCTCCACCTGTCCTCCACCTGTCCCTGTCCTCCACCTGTCCTCTACCTGTCCATGCCTTGGTACTGCATCCAGAGCAGTAAAGGGCTGCAGGGCAGATTTTCCTCTGGGTTTCACCACAAATTGTTCCAAGCTTCTGGAGTGAAACTCTAGTGCTGCATGACGTTGTGGGATTCAGAACCAGAACATCTCCAGAGCTTACCTTCAAGTCCAGACGAGTCCAAAAGGAGGAGAACCTTCTGCTTCAGTTGTAGGAACTGAAACTTTTGTCTCCATTGTTGCTCAGAACCTTCTGAGATGTTCTGGCCCATTTAACCAAAGACACTACTGGACCTCACAGAACCACTGCTGAAACCGAGGTCCACTTTAGAAAACGACTGGGTTCTTGCAAGGTTCTGGTTGTAACCAGAAATCCGGAACCAAGGAGCCGAACAGCTGCAACATGTTCTGTAGCCGGTACAAGCCCTGACCTGTGACCTTTCAGAAACAGGACGGAAACCACCGCCTGAAGAGCGCACGCACACACACACGCACACACACACACACACACACACAGTGGGCCACAAACAGACAGGGAGAGGTTCTGCCAGCACTCATTAGTTCCATTCTTTGCTCTGTTTTCGTTTCTCCTGTCTTTGTTCCTCGCTGTCACTTATGTCTGTGTGTGTGTGTGTGTGTGTGTGTGTGTGTGTGTGTGTTGCTCACCTCAGTTTGATGGATGTCTGAAGCTGTTAGACGGCTGTCACACACATTCTTATGTCTCCCGGCGTTTTAATGAGCGACTCAGGAACCTGCTGTGGATCAAAGTGGCAGACGTTCACACAGACAGAGTCTGACAGTACAAACGTTTGTGTGTGTGTGTGTGTGTGTGTGTGTGTGTGTGGAGGAATTTAAATGTTTGTTTCCTCTTCCAGAACCTGGATTGGTCTGAATTTCTAAGTCTTTGTTCCCTCACAGCCTCTGTCTGTAATTGGACTTAATCATGTGTTTTGTCCATGGAGGCGGACGGCGAGCAGCGAATCAAACGCACCCTCTGCATTATTCATGTCCTTCATAGCTGCAGTGATGTGTAACAAACTGTCTCTGTTCCTACAGAGCTTCTTCGAGGGACAGTCTGCTCCCTGGGACTCAGCCAAGAAGGACGAGAACCGCATGAAGAACCGATACGGGAACATCATCGCCTGTAAGAACCGGGTCTGGGCTGGAGGACGGGGCCGACCGACCCACATGGGGCCCGGTACCGCTCCCCGAATGTCCTGGTAGTTTGTCGAAGCCGTCCAGAGGGTGGGATCCAGTTGGAGATCAGACCGGCTTATCAGTTAGAAATGCACATTGTGTCTCTGTCCTTCACCTGTCCTCCACCTGTCTCTGTCCTTCACCTGTCCTCCACCTGTCTCTGTGCTCCACCTGTGCTCCACCTGTCTCTGTCCTTCACCTGTCCTCCACCTGTCTCTGTCCTTCACCTGTCCTCCACCTGTCTCTGTGCTCCACCTGTCCTCCACCTGTCTCTGTCCTTCACCTGTCCTCCACCTGTCTCTGTGCTCCACCTGTCTCTGTCCTTCACCTGTCCTCCACCTGTCTCTGTCCTTCACCTGTCCTCCACCTGTCTCTGTGCTCCACCTGTCCTCCACCTGTCTCTGTCCTTCACCTGTCCTCCACCTGTCTCTGTCCTTCACCTGTCCTCCACCTGTCTCTGTGCTCCACCTGTCCTCCACCTGTCTCTGTCCTTCACCTGTCCTCCACCTGTCTCTGTGCTCCACCTGTCTCTGTCCTTCACCTGTCCTCCACCTGTCTCTGTCCTTCACCTGTCCTCCACCTGTCTCTGTGCTCCACCTGTCCTCCACCTGTCTCTGTCCTTCACCTGTCCTCCACCTGTCTCTGTGCTCCACCTGTCCTCCACCTGTCTCTGTCCTTCACCTGTCCTCCACCTGTCTCTGTGCTCCACCTGTCTCTGTCCTTCACCTGTCCTCCACCTGTCTCTGTCCTTCACCTGTCCTCCACCTGTCTCTGTGCTCCACCTGTCCTCCACCTGTCTCTGTCCTTCACCTGTCCTCCACCTGTCTCTGTCCTCCACCTGTGCTCCACCTGTCTCTGTCCTCCACCTGTCTCTGTCCTCCACCTGTCTCTGTGCTCCACCTGTCCTTCACCTGTCTCTGTCCTTCACCTGTCTCTGTGCTCCACCTGTCCTCCACCTGTCTCTGTCCTTTACCTGTCCTCCACCTGTCTCTGTCCTTCACCTGTCCTCCACCTGTCTCTGTGCTCCACCTGTCCTCCACCTGTCTCTGTCCTTCACCTGTCCTCCACCTGTCTCTGTGCTCCACCTGTCTCTGTCCTTCACCTGTCCTCCACCTGTCTCTGTCCTTCACCTGTCTCTGTCCTTCACCTGTCCTCCACCTGTCTCTGTCCTCCACCTGTCTCTGTCCTTCACCTGTCCTCCACCTGTCTCTGTCCTTCACCTGTCCTCCACCTGTCTCTGTCCTCCACCTGTGCTCCACCTGTCTCTGTCCTTCACCTGTCCTCCACCTGTCTCTGTGCTCCACCTGTCCTCCACCTGTCTCTGTCCTTCACCTGTCCTCCACCTGTCTCTGTGCTCCACCTGTCTCTGTCCTTCACCTGTCCTTCACCTGTCTCTGTCCTTCACCTGTCCTCCACCTGTCTCTGTCCTCCACCTGTCTCTGTCCTTCACCTGTCCTCCACCTGTCTCTGTCCTTCACCTGTCCTCCACCTGTCTCTGTCCTCCACCTGTGCTCCACCTGTCTCTGTCCTTCACCTGTCCTCCACCTGTCTCTGTGCTCCACCTGTCCTCCACCTGTCTCTGTCCTTCACCTGTCCTCCACCTGTCTCTGTGCTCCACCTGTCTCTGTCCTTCACCTGTCCTCCACCTGTCTCTGTCCTTCACCTGTCCTCCACCTGTCTCTGTCCTCCACCTGTCCTCCACCTGTCTCTGTGCTCCACCTGTCCTCCACCTGTCTCTGTCCTCCACCTGTGCTCCACCTGTCTCTGTCCTCCACCTGTCTCTGTGCTCCACCTGTCCTTCACCTGTCTCTGTCCTTCACCTGTCTCTGTGCTCCACCTGTCCTCCACCTGTCTCTGTCCTTTACCTGTCCTCCACCTGTCTCTGTCCTTCACCTGTCCTCCACCTGTCTCTGTCCTTCACCTGTCCTCCACCTGTCTCTGTCCTCCACCTGTGCTCCACCTGTCTCTGTCCTTCACCTGTCCTCCACCTGTCTCTGTCCTCCACCTGTGCTCCACCTGTCTCTGTCCTCCACCTGTCTCTGTCCTCCACCTGTCTCTGTCCTTCACCTGTCCTCCACCTGTCTCTGTCCTTCACCTGTCCTCCACCTGTCTCTGTCCTTCACCTGTCCTCCACCTGTCTCTGTCCTCCACCTGTCTCTGTCCTTTACCTGTCCTCCACCTGTCTCTGTCCTTCACCTGTCCTCCACCTGTCTCTGTCCTTCACCTGTCCTCCACCTGTCTCTGTCCTTCACCTGTCCTCCACCTGTCTCTGTCCTCCACCTGTGCTCCACCTGTCTCTGTCCTCCACCTGTCTCTGTCCTCCACCTGTCTCTGTGCTCCACCTGTCCTTCACCTGTCTCTGTCCTCCACCTGTCTCTGTGCTCCACCTGTCCTCCACCTGTCTCTGTCCTTTACCTGTCCTCCACCTGTCTCTGTCCTTCACCTGTCCTCCACCTGTCTCTGTCCTTCACCTGTCCTCCACCTGTCTCTGTCCTCCACCTGTGCTCCACCTGTCTCTGTCCTCCACCTGTCTCTGTCCTTCACCTGTCCTCCACTTGTCTCTGTGCTCCACCTGTCCTTCACCTGTCTCTGTCCTTCACCTGTCTCTGTGCTCTACCTGTCTCTGTCCTTCACCTGTCTCTGTGCTCTACCTGTCTCTGTCCTTCACCTGTCTCTGTGCTCCACCTGTCTTCCACCTGTCTCTGTCCTTCACCTGTCCTCCACCTGTCTCTGTCCTTCACCTGTCCTCCACCTGTCTCTGTCCTTCACCTGTCCCTGTCCTCCACCTGTCTCTGTCCTCCACCTGTCCTCCACCTGTCCCTGTCCTCCACCTGTCTCTGTCCTCCACCTGTCCTCCACCTGGCCGATCTGCTCCTGGTTTTCCTGACTCTCTCTAACGAACTGAATCAGATGTAATTAAAAACTTGTGTTGTTTTTACATTCAGCTGAATCTAATTAAGAGATTATTAATATGTTCATAGATCTTTAATCCACTGGAAGCTAATTAGCTCTGATTGTGTTGAGCTCCACAGTGACAATGAGCACAACAGCTAACGCTCCCTGCTGTGTGTGTGTGTGTGTGTGTGTGTTAGACGATCACTCCCGTGTGCGTCTGCAGCCTCAGGATGGAGACGGCGGCTCAGACTACATCAACGCTAACTATGTGGATGTGAGTACCAAGGTTTCCTCCTGCTGAAATGTTCTAGAACCCGACCGAGCTCAGAACCTCCAGTAACCATCTGAAGGTTCTGAGCTTTCATGAAACGTTCCTGAAATGTTTCCTCCTCCTTTTTCCTCAGGGTTACCACAGACCCAACCACTACATCGCTACACAAGGTGAGACACTTATCCTTTTCCTCCAGATCACGTCCAACAGCTTCTGGAGACACTGCAGTTACCTGCTCTACCCACAGGGGGCGCCACACCAGCAGAGCTTTAGCATAAACCCACAGACTCGGCTCTGCAGGTAGAAATCAAAACCAGCAGCTTCACTAGTCGTGTTTTCAGCAACGCTTTTCTTTCAAAGTATCGCCTTACAAAAAGTTGATGGAAATTTCCAAAATTCCAAATAATTTATTTAATCTTGCAAGAAATGTTTTTATGCTCGCTTGAGGTGATTTTTGTTTTTTCCATAAAATAGTTAATGTGCTAAAGGGAAGATGAAAACACATTTGTTCCCTACAACAAGTTCTGATGTAGGGAACGCTGCCATCTACTGATGGGTCTGTGCCTTACCAGAGGAACCAAGATGGAGTCCAGGGTGGAGGACAATGCTAGCTAGCAACCGCTACTTCCTGTTTACCAGAGTAAACAGGAAGATGATGTCACGCTTTACACAGCCTGGTCGATTTGCTCCAAACCAGCCAATCGAAACACAACTAATTCACATTTACTCTTTTAAGCTAATGCTAAGTTAAGTTAGCTCTGAGTTAAGTTAGTATAGGAGAAGCCCTCGTTAATGGGAGGCAGATAACTGGTTCCACCATGGCAACAGGAGGACCAGAAGCCTGACAGTGCATATTCAGATAGAAATGTGTGTGTGTGTGTGTGTGTGTGTGTGTTCAGGGCCCATGCAGGAGACGGTGTACGACTTCTGGAGGATGGTGTGGCAGGAGAACTCGGCGGCTCTGGTGATGGTGACCAACCTGGTGGAAGTGGGCCGGGTGAGTCTGCTGCTGTTTTTCTGCGTCATGATGTTTGGGACTTCATTTCCCAGAATGCCTCTGTCCCTCCGTGCTGTGGGCTCCAGAACCTCTCAGCAGATTGTTGTCATGTTGGATGCAGCGGGAGGTTCTGAAGCGCCGGCGCCGCTCAGTCGGGAATGAAGCTGCTCATTTCCTCCTGAAACTGGAGGGTTTGACCTGAGAGCAGAACCCCTAACCTGGAGGCGCCGCCCGCTCTCATTACCCACAATGCACCAGGGACCCGCCTGGCTGAACTGCCAGAGCTGCACAGAGGGATTCTGGGAGATTTCAGGCTGATTATCTGACCTGTCGTTCCTCGGCACACACACACACACACACACACACACACCCACAGCCCCCCCACACACACACATCATTGATTGTTCTGTTTCTGCTCACCTGGCTGGTTGTCGTGGTGACACAGAGACTGTAGTCTAATAGTGAGGGGCGGAGCCTCCATCAGCTGTGTGTCAATCAGTTAATGACGGCGTGTGTGTGTGTGTGTGTGTGTGCGCAGGTGAAGTGCTGTAAGTACTGGCCTGATGACACTGAGATTTATGGCGACATGAAAGTGACGCTGATCGAGACGCAGCTGCTGTCTGAGTATGTGATCCGGACCTTCGCCGTGGAGAAGGTGGGTGATGATGATGATGATGATGATGAAGGTGAAGCTGTGACCCTCTGTCTTCATGATAACCCCTTCTGCCCCCAGAGGGGCGTGGCTGAGATCAGGGAGATCCGTCAGTTCCACTTCACCGGCTGGCCGGACCACGGCGTCCCGCTGCACGCCACCGGCCTGCTGGGCTTCATCCGCTGCGTCAAGGCCAAGACTCCGCCCACCGCCGGCCCCACCGTGGTCCACTGCAGGTCAGACTCCGGCCCCGTGCTCGGCCCCCTGTCGCCGCTGCCGCCGCTCACCAGGTGTGTGTATGTGTGTGTGTGTGTGTGTCAGCGCGGGCGCGGGCCGGACCGGCTGCTTCATGGTGATCGACATCATGCTGGACATGGCGGAGAGAGAAGGCGTCGTCGACATCTACAACTGTGTCAGAGAGCTGAGGGCGCGAAGGGTCAACATGGTGCAGACCGAGGTACACACACACACACACACACACAGAGAGACAGAGACCGTGGAAGAACCACATTTCTGGTTCTGGTTCTGTTGGACCTCAGTGCTGATCATGTTACTGAAACAACTGGAGAGCTGGTCAGACTCTGTGGTCCAGTTCTGGACTGGTTCCAGTCTGACATAAAGAACTGGGATTTCTTTGTTTCAATAGGAAACTTCTCAGAGAGGTCAGAGGTCACATGTGGGGTTCCCCAAGGCTCCGTTCTAGAACCCATTTGATTCAATATCTATATTCTCCCACTGGCTCAGGCTATAGCAGGAAATAAGATCAGTTACCATGACGACGCAGATGATACACAGCTCTACATTATGATGTCACCAGGTGACCTTTGACCCCATCCAAGCACTGAAAACAGATAAATGTGTGGATGAGACAAAACTTTCTGAAACTGGAGTTATTGTAGAGGAACATCTAGAGCTGTAGATCTGGAGTAACAGATCTAGAGTTACAGATCTAGAGTCAGCACACAGGTTCTGTAAGGACACTGGGTGGGGACCCAGAAATTCAACCACACACAAGAGTTGCAAAGGAAAAAGGTTTAATTAAATTTTCTGCTATTGGTGCGGCTCAGGATGTGGTCATCCAACACAGCACTGAGAAGAGAGGAGAGAAGGCTGGTGATGCACTGATAGGGGAGGGGTAACTTTGAAATGTTCGGCTTAACTGACCTGTAGTGCAATGGACGGGTGGAGCAGAGAATCCAGGAAGAGACAAAGACGGTTATCCAGGCAGAGGTCATACACAGGAGATCGGAGGGAGCAAACTTAGCTTGAGGGGCAGGCAATAGTTGATGGTCGTGGGGCGAAGCTTGGGTCAGGGTCCAGAAATCCAGAACAGTAGGTATCCGAGAAGGGCTTGGCAGGAGGGGTCAATCCCTGGGCAGAAAAGGGTCGAAGAAACACTGAAGGCTTATAAGGAAACGCTGGATCACTACTGGCTCGTGGCTGTCGATAATCTGGCAAGGAGGCTGAGAGGAGTTTAAGTAGGGCAGGGACCAGGTGGAACAGGCGCGGCAGGTGAACTGAATGAGTGTTAACGCACAGCATGGACAGGACAGAACATGGATCATGACAGGTTCAGTTGTTCCATCTGTAAACTAGAGATCAGGCTGACCTCTGACCTCTGCCCTGCCCCTCCAGAGCCACATAAAGCCGGTTCCACAGTGGTTCTTTTCCCAGCTGCAGAACATTTCCAGAACCAGAGACTAAAGTCTCGGATCAGAGAAACTCATCCAGACTTTAGTTTCTCTTTAGTGGCTTTGATTCCTGCAGCAGCGTCTTCACAGGTCTGATTGACAACGCAACGGCCCAGAACGCTGCTGCTGGAGTTCTGACTAGAACCAGGAGGATAGAGACACCACCCGGCTCTACATTAACCAGTTCTACACCACCCGGTTCTCCTGACTCTAGGTTCTGGTTTTGCTCTGCATCAGAACCAGAACCAAACATGGAGAAGCAGCTTTCAGCTTCTATGCACCACAAATCTAGAACAAACTTCCAGAAAATTGAAAAACAGCTGAAAGCCTGAGCTCCTTTCAGGTTTGCTATTGATTAATAATAAATGGAACGCTGATCAATATTTCAGAATCAATATATTGATTTATATTGATGACGATTTTCATGTTCAGAATCAGCAAAATGTGAAATGTTTTTTCATAATTCTGACGTTGGACTGCCTTGTTGCCCTGGGCTCTGACCTTTGACCTCTACCTCACCATCCTCCTCTTCCTCACTCTGAGCTCAATGAGGAAGACAAAGCTCCTCAGGTTGCTTCGTTTCCTGACGTCCTCCAGCTGACAGGAAGTGACAGCAGCATAACGTCCCGCCCTTCCTCCAACTTTTAATGTCACTTTTCCTCCTCCTCTTCCTCCTGTGGACATAAATCACGGCTGACGTGACATTTCCCCGTCCTGCTGTCTGTCGCCATGACGCCGTCCGTCCCTCTGTGTCCACAGGAGCAGTACGTCTTCATCCATGACGCCATCTTGGAGGCGTGTCTCTGCGGAAACACCGCCGTTCCGGCCAATCAGCTGCGTTCGCTGTACTACGAGATGAACCGATTGGACCCCCAGACCAACTCCTGCCAGATCAAGGAGGAGTTCAGGGTACGGCCAGCAGGGGGGGTGCCAGCCGGAACTGATTAGGACTGGAGGATCATGGGAAAAATCACACCAAAGAAATAAAGAATATATTCCTAAAAAATCCAGATTAAAACACATTTATGTAATGGATATTAATTATTGATAACTTCATCTATTATTATTATTATTATTATTATTATTATTATTATTATTAATAAATAAAATGACATTATGGCCAACTAGGCCTGTCAGGATAGCAAATTTTGCTGAGCGATTAATTGTCTCAAAAAATTATTGCGATAAACGATAATATTGTCTGAAGACCTTTTTACACTGATTTAATGGAAATGATGTAATAATGTATGCGATTTCCTGCCAAAGATAGATACACTTTATTTTCAAAAGAATATTTAACACTGCAGCTGATAAATAAAATAAACAAAACAACCAAAAACAAAAATAAAATGGATTCTCAGTCTCCATTAACAAAAAACTCACTTGGAAAAAAAACAACTAAACAACATAAAGCCAAAGTGGAAATAAATACTGCATTCAACCAAAAGAGTGCAGATTATGAAGTCTGTATATTATGTTGCCCTTCAGTAATAATTAGATTTAAATAGAGAAGATGGGCACATCGACTACCTGATGCAATAGTTCACACTACATGATTTTTTGCTCCTATTTTTCCCCATACAACAATCTTAAAACGTTGGTCTTTCTAAGATTGTGTGGTGTGTTACGGTAGATCGTCGTTGCTGCTCCGATCTAAATCAGGGTTTTCCCCGACTGGGAGCTTAACGCAGCCTGTTGAATGTGACAGGTAGCCAATCAGAAAGCGAGGATTCTCCTCGTGTTTTCTGAGGGGAAATTATGGAGGGGAATCCCAAACAGCTGACACGGAGCAACCCGAAGTCCAGCGGACATTGGAGATGATATGTGGAAACAACATTAATGTTTATTCAACATGCAAAGAATATAGAAATGACAAGAGGAGGAGTTGGAGCTAAATTACTACTGCAGTTGATAAACCCGGTAACTTTTCAGCTGTTCTTCGTTAACGTGACATAAACAGGTTATAATGATTTTCATTCAGTCAGGACTTTACGCTGACTCTAGCCACATGCATTGCAGGTAGATTGTAGTAAAGCATTGATTAATGCCTGGTTTTAAAATTAGTTCACTGGACTTGTAGCCATTATTTTGTGCCCATTGTTGGACACCACACGGCAGGAACGAACCCGATGGAACCGTTATAACTAGGATTTCTGTCGGCTAATGTTTGGTCTGTCAGGGTTTAAAAATGGGCCGACAGTCGGCCGACAGCTCTAAGATCGTGTCGTCTGCGCTGGACTTTACACTAAGGAAATGAGGTCAGAGGTCAGTGGAGAGCACCGGAGTTGAGCCTTTTTTCATTTGGTGTCATCAACAGAAAGAGAAAAAGGCCGAAAGAGACGATAATTCAGATGTACGATTAATTGATTTATCGTTTATCGCGACAGGCCTATGGCCAACCTGATTATGTCCAACATCAGATATTGGACATAACCAGTCCAATACCTGGTTATATTACTTAATATACTTAATATTGTAAATACCAAATGTTAAGAATTAAACATAAAAACAAATTTGAATTAAAAATTATATTTTTCATTAGTAAATAATATTTTTAGTAAAAATTCCTTTATTTGTTTTAAAAGTTCAGATTACAGCAATCTACTATTCATTATTATTGTTGTTATCAATACTAATAATAACAATAATAAATTATGTTAAAATTAAGTAAATCTTAAAGTTTTTCTCTGTTGATCCAGAAAGTCCAGAATATTTTACTTTCAGTCCGTTTCATGTTTTCTCTCCAACCTTCTCATTCAACATGGCTTCCGTCTGCACGCGCTCAGACCCTCAACATGGTGACGCCCACCCTGCGCGTGGAGGACTGCAGCATCGCGCTGTTGCCTAGGAACCACGAGAAGAACCGCTGCATGGACGTTCTGCCGCCGGACCGCTGCCTGCCCTTCCTCATCACCATCGACGGCGAGAGCTCCAACTACATCAACGCCGCGCTCATGGACGTACGTCACGCTACGCTACTGCTAACACTAGCGGGGTTCTGCCGTGTGACCTCACTTCCTGCGTCGGTGTGTTGCAGAGCTACAAGCAGCCGTCGGCCTTCATCGTTACCCAGCATCCTTTGCCCAACACGGTGAAGGACTTCTGGCGCCTGGTTCTAGACTACCACTGCACGTCCATCGTGATGCTGAACGACGTGGACCCCGCCCAGGTGAGGTCAAAGGTCAGTGGTGAGCAGTGAGCCGTGCGGTCCGGCGGCTGATGGACGTCTCTGTCTCAGCTGTGTCCCCAGTACTGGCCGGAGAACGGCGTCCACCGCCTCGGCTCGCTGCAGGTGGAGTTCGTCTCCGCGGACCTGGAGGAGGACGTCATCAGCCGCATCTTCAGGATCTACAACACCGCCAGGGTGCGTTTGATCTTCACACCTTCCACTCCCGGGTCTGGAGCCTACAGTCTCCCAGCTGCCCTGAACGCCTCATAGGCTTCTGTTTTCCTTTTTAAAACACCTTCCTGCTAACTTCCTGCTAACTTCCTGCTAACTTCCTGCTAACTTTATCAGAACGTCCTTCCTTTGATCCAGCTCTCCACCCACCTCTCAGGGTGCGTTTGATTTAAAGCCTGTCCCCCTCCAGCCGCAGGACGGGTACCGCATGGTGCAGCAGTTCCAGTTCCTGGGTTGGCCCATGTACCGGGACACGCCCGTCTCCAAGCGCTCCTTCCTGAAGCTCGTCCACCAGGTGGACAAATGGCAGGACGAGTACGACGGCGGCGAGGGACGCACCGTCGTCCACTGCCTGTGAGGCTGCACACAGTACTACACAGTACTACTACACAGTACTACTACACAGTACTACTACACGGTACTACTACACAGTACTACTCACAGTACTACTACACAGTACTACTCACAGTACTACTACACAGTACTACTACACAGTACTACTACACAGTACTACTACACAGTACTACTCACAGTACTACTACACAGTACTACACAGTACTACTACACAGTACTACTACACGGTACTACTACACAGTACTACTACACAGTACTACTCACAGTACTACTACACAGTACTACACAGTACTACTACACAGTACTACTACACAGTACTACTACACGGTACTACTACACAGTACTACTACACAGTACTACTACACAGTACTACTCACAGTACTACTACACAGTACTACTACACAGTACTACTACACAGTACTACTCACAGTACTACTACACAGTACTACTACACGGTACTACTACACGGTACTACTCACAGTACTACTACACGGTACTACTACACGGTACTACTCACAGTACTACTACACGGTACTACTACACGGTACTACTCACAGTACTACTACACGGTACTACTACACGGTACTACTCACAGTACTACTACACGGTACTACTACTACACACTACTACACAGTAGTATAGTACTACTAGCTGAGGTTCCCAGGTATTTGCAGAAAGCCAGGCCAGGCCAGGCCAGGTCAGGCCAGGTCAGGTCAGGTCAGGCCAGGTCAGGTCAGGTCAGGCGTCTCGGTCATACAGGATACATGAGATCCAAACCTTAACTGGTTTATTTGTCTTGATGCTCAGAGTTGCCAACAGTCTGTAATAGCAGCGACATTCCTGCCACTTTTGGATTATGGAGACATTTTATATATGAATGCTTCGACCAAATGTCTTCAATCATTAAATACTGTGTATCATTGCTCTTTAAGGTTTATAACCGGTAGTAGACGTCTGACACATCATTGTGATTTGTACGCAAAAGCTGATTGGTTCCTTTAAGTGAACGGAGAAACAATCATTTAATGATCCTGATGTATAAATCTTTACTCGGTCCAACCCCAGCATATTTATCCACTCTCCTACATAGAACTGTCGGTTCTCTTCGCTCCAGTAACATTATTGTTCTGCATGTTCCACGTTTCGAACTGAAACAGTGAAACAGGCATTCAGTGTTTTTACCCCACAGCCTGGAATCAGCTGCAGTCTGAACTTAACATGTCGGAAATGATTTGACTGGACTTATTTTGATCAGTTCTTAAAGATAGGCAACAAGATTCTATGAAACAGTGTCATTGTTTTTAAATTGTTTTTATTGTTTTATACTTGTGCATATGTATTAATTGTTTCTATCTTGTAACCAGGTTGCTATGTATCGCAAATTTCTGTTCAGGTCCCTCTTGAAAATGGGATCTAGATCTCAGCGGGGTTTACCTGGTTAAATAAAGGAATATATATATATATAATAACAAATAAATTGCCATTAGGCTAATATATTACAGCAATAGAGGTTCAACTAATACAAACTCAAACAAAAATATCTAATAAGAAATAAACTCAGCCATCCACATGTGCATGTAAATCCACAACATACACAAATAACTCAGTTCACGTAAAGGTTACATCATTAGGCAGAAAAACCACCAACAGACTAACAGAAGAGGCTCTGTGGCGCCATCATGTGGCAGATAAAATCCCTACACAATGGCAGCAGCTGGCAGCGCCTGCCTTCATCACTGTATCTGCTGCAATAACTCAGCAATGACAGATGCAGGTAAACCTACGGAGGCTGAGCAGGTTCTCTGAGTTCCCGCCCTCCTGCAGTTTACACAAATAACAAACTGAATCTAGAATAAACAAACAGCTAAATGCCATAAACTTACTTTGTGTCATCAACTTAACAGTCGGAACATCACTTCTCAGGACTGCACCAGGAACGCCGCCTCACATGCTGAAAATGCAGCAAACATCCCCAGAAGTGTATTAGATTGCTCTCATAGCGTAGCACCAAAACTTATGTCACTTCCTAGGATCATCTCTAAACCAGGGGTCACCAACACGGGGCCCGAGGGCCCCCGGTCGCCCGAGGGGACCTTGTCAGTCGCCCGCAGAGCAAGTTCTAAAAATAGCCATTGTCATTAGGCAGCACTGCCACAGAAATGATTTCATTTAATGTTTTTACATTGAAGTAATTACATTTATTTATATTTAGAGTTTTAAAAAGGAAATGATAAAAACTTTTAAAATAAATGGCTTTATGTATAAAACTCTTTCCTAGGGTTAAAGTTCAGAACTATGCGCCTGCAGGATTTTATCGGAGGGCAGCAGCGCCTGCAGCTGGACGGACTCTCAGAACCTTGAGATTTTCCTTTAAGTAAAGAAAAGAATAATTTCTGGAGTTTTTATTATTTAACTCTCTTTACTATTAACAAAATTGTGGAGAAAAAAATATTTTTTGTGCCAAAACATCTTGTACGCAGCGCACATCTGTGTGAGTCTCTGGGGGTCAAAGGGCACGCCAAAGCTTAAATCTTATTGGTCAGTTTACTTTTGTTTATTTGGCGGCTTGGCGCTTTTTCTGCAAGATAAAAAAGAATGACAGGAGTTTGAACCTCCCGTAGTTCTAAGAGCTGTTTGGATCCCGGTCGAGATTTTTACCGTGTCGGTTCTGGCGGGTCGTCGGTTTCTGAGCTTCTCTGATGTTCCAGAACTGGAGAGCTGGTGGTCGCCTGTTAACTGACATCTGCTGCTCTTCCTGAGCGTCACGCTAAGACTGAGGGTTAAACAATTTAATCTGGTGGAATCTAATCTAGCCAAAGTCGAGTAGAAATTAAGCAAATATTGTTGCTTCACCTTCTCGTCCTCTGGACGTCTGACTCCACCTGAACCTGTGATCTACACTCTCCTCTTTCCTCTACCACACGGGTCGGCTTTGCTTCCATGTCTTTATTATTTAGTATCGTCTGAAAAAGAAAGGTCTGTTGCGGTTTAGCTTTGTGCTGAGTTTTGCGCGTTGGAGAGGTGGTTGTGCTCTTGCAGGTCAGGTGCAGTGATAGTTTTGTGCTACCCTCCGATCTGTCGGACATTTTTTTTTTTTTTCCGCCATCTGCTGGTGTCAGCCAGCTGGTGACCCGTCAGCTGATCGGTTCGCAAAACCACAGAAAAGCTAATAAACCGGCGACCCGCCAGAACCGCACACTGTAAAAAGCTCAGGCGGGATCTTAGAACTACGGGAGGCTCAAACTCCACTCATAAATTTTTAGCTCACAGAAAAATGCCAACCTGTGAAATTAACAAAAGCAAACTGACCAATCAGATTTAGGCTTTGTGCCCCATCTCCCCCCCACAGACTGACACACAGCTGTGTGTACAATATCTTTTGACACAAAAGATCTTTTTTTCTCCACAATTTTGTTAATAGTAAAGAGGGTTAAATAATAAAACAATAACTTTTCTTTGTTTATGTTGGGTAAATTGTATTATTAGTATTATCAAATATTCGTTGTATCATGTAGTCTTGTAGTTACATTTAGATAATGTTTCTGTGTGTTAAATAACTTTGATTCCTTCCTGTGACTTCCTTGAGATGCCAGCAGTGAAGCGGAGACAACTCTTCTAGCAATAAACTCTGCTCTCCTGTGTGATATACAACTTGTTTTACTCAATGCCGGCCGTGTCTGGTACTCGAATGGAGCAGAGGGATTTAGAGTGTAGATAACATGTGTCTAAATAGTAAAAGTCATTAGCGCTGCAACTATGTGATAAATTGTTTTGCCCCTCCCTTTGAGAAGTTGCAAAGCGCCCAATGTACGAGGGTTTCTGAGAGTAATAAAAAGAGAGGAGCGGCCAGATGTGTTTTCAGAGCGGTAGGAGATTTGTAACTGAAAGCACATCTCTGTCCGTTCTCCTCGCGAGAAACAAAGAATCTAACTCTCTTGTCTTTCCTGTGTTTGTTAAAATTGTCTCTAATAGGTATTTAGACCTGACAGTTTATTTAAAGGAAAATCTGTTCAGCTGCAGCTGCACCAATCCAGACTCTCAGTGACTTGTGGGTAATTTAGAATCACACAGAAAATCTCCAAAAGGGAATCAACATGTCCCTCCATGTCCCCGTGTCCTCAGGAACGGCGGCGGGCGCAGCGGCGTCTTCTGCAGCGTCAGCATCGTGTGTGAGATGCTGAGGCAGCAGCGCTGTGTGGACGTCTTCCACGCCGTCAAGACGCTCAGAAACAACAAACCCAACATGGTGGACCTGCTGGTGAGGCTGACAAACGTCATTATTATCAAAACTATTAGCATTATGTTTTATTAAAAGGTCATTAATATCGTTGTCTCTTTTAATACTTTGTGGGGCTTTTTATATATTCTGGGCTTTATGTTATATTATTAGAATGTATTAATTATTTTATATTAATTTATTATATTAATTATATGTTGTGTCTCCACAGGAACAATATAAGTTCTGCTATGAAGTGGCTCTGGAGTTCCTGAACTCTGCTTAGCTGGGACCAGCACGCCATTCATCACCTCCTCCTCCTCCTCCTCGTTGTGCTGCAGGAGGAAGAGGAGGAGGAGGAAGGTGTGTCCTGCCTCATTGGACGGACAGCGAGCATGGACACCCTGACTGTCCTCTTTGTCGTCTTGTTGGTTTTTCTTGTGTCGTAAACCTGGCAATGACTCGGACTGAAGCTCCGCCCACCTGCGATGACCTCATCCTGTCCAGGTCCGGTTCCTCCTTACCGGGTCTTCCTGAACGGCAGCAGGACAGCGTGCCACTACTGGGACACCTTGACATGACAGAATCAGAACCGTGACTCAGCAGAACCAGTCCTGTCTTCAGAAAGTCGAGTCATCGGTTCTGCTGCCATCTTGTGGTTGGCAGCAGAACTGCACCAGCGCCGACCCAAATACCAGACATGACGTTCTGTCCGTTCCTTTTATCTGCTTCTGTTTTTATTTATAGAAGTCCAAAGAGACATGCATGTTGTAAATGGTTCCTCCAGAACTCCAGCCGTCCTCACAGATCCAAAGCCCTTCTTCTGGTTCTGGACGGTCTTCCTGTAGACCGTCGGACCGGTCCTCTGCTGGGGGCCCAGCTATGAGCCATGTGGGACACCGTCCGTTCAGACAGAGACGGACGGTCTGAAGAGGCTCTGTGATCGGACCGGATCGCAGGAACTCGGGTTCTGCTGGTTTTGGTTCTGTTCAGGTGCCGGACCTCAAACTGGTGGACACAACCTCTGGTTGCCATGGAAACCATTAAAAGATCCTCCGATTGTGATGTGGTCAAACCATGTTTACACTGTGTAACCTGGATCACATCAGGCATTACACTGGTTTAAACTGGTTTAATCCTGATCACACCGGTTCTACACTAGTTCTAAACCGGTTTAATCCTGATCACACCGGTTCTACACTAGTTCTAAACCGGTTTAATCCGGATCACACCGGTTCTACACTAGTTCTAAACCGGTTTAATCCTGATCACACCGGTTCTACACTAGTTCTAAACCGGTTTAATCCGGATCACACCGGTTCTACACTAGTTCTAAACCGGTTTAATCCTGATCACACCGGTTCTACACTAGTTCTAAACCGGTTTAATCCGGATCACACCGGTTCTACACTAGTTCTAAACCGGTTTAATCCGGATCACACCGGTTCTACACTAGTTCTAAACCGGTTTAATCCTGATCACACCGGTTCTACACTAGTTCTAAACCGGTTTAATCCGGATCACACCGGTTCTACACTAGTTCTAAACCGGTTTAATCCTGATCACACCGGTTCTACACTAGTTCTAAACCGGTTTAATCCGGATCACACCGGTTCTACACTAGTTCTAAACCGGTTTAATCCTGATCACACCGGTTCTACACTAGTGTTCATCTTCTGTCTTCTTCCTTGGTGTTTTGTATCGCTGAAACTAACTGGACCGGACCGGGCCTCAGTTTGGACCTTGGTCTGGTCCACTTCTGGCATTCTGGTCCTGGTGGGCCCGGTCCGTTTGGGCCCGGTCCGTGTGAATAGTGTACATAGTGAATATTTATTCCTTCGCTGTCGTCGTTCTTGTGAAGCACAGAGGCTGACAATCATGGCAGAAGATCTTCCTGTTCCGCCATCAGTACCGCAGCGGCGCCGGTGGTCCAGTCGGATGGAGTCTGACCCGGTTGTGACTGGACCCAATTAAGGCTCGGTACTGGTGCTGAGAAGAACATCACTGTAATGAAAGCTTTTATTTATGTTGTATGATTCCAATAAAACTGAACACGCTGCCTGAAGTCTCTGAATGTACGGACCGGACCGGGTTCTGGTTCTGCAGAATGTTCATGTCATTTCCACATCAGTTTTTAAATGTTCACCGGTCCGGTCCAGTTCAGGTGGGCTGCCACCTGAAGAGCTGGCGTTACCATAGTAACCACCCCTATCCTTCAGTTGCGCAGTTTTTCCATCACTTTTATAAAACTAACCTGGTTCTGTATGAAATACACAGAAACTACCAGTTTAACTTTGACTAGGCCACTAAGCAGCCTCATTATTCTTCATCAGGTACCATCTCTGGAACCGGTTCTGGTACAACTTTTCATTCTCCTTCTGGATTCATTGGAGACCTTTGAACTTTGGTTTCTTCCTGATGCTTTCCAGGTCGTCACCATGGTTACGCTGGCTATCTGCTTTAAAAACGGTTATTGGAGAGCAGCCAGGCGGATTATTCATGTTAACATTGAATAAGGTGCATAAATTTATCAGAGATGTTTGCTATAATCTGTTCACTGCAGAACAGAGAGCAGCGTGAACAACTACAGATTAGAATAATGATGCCAACCAACCTGCCTTTGGACATATTACTCCCTCCCAGAAGATGGCAGTAGTGTACCAGAGTAGGTGGGTTACCTCTTCTATAACCAAAGGAGAAGTTTCTCTGTTTAATAATCATAATAATAATAAATAACTAAATTTTCCAGGCCTCCAGTGTGGAACTCAGCGACCCTGCAGAGATAAGCGTGTTGGACAATGGATGGGAGTGGAAGAGGGTTTTTTACATTTAAATTGATTATTTTTTTATTATTATTTTTTAAAAAATAAAACTTTCTAACAATGTAATAAGCCTGTAGTTCCCGTCGCGGCCGCTGGTGGCAGCAACGAGAAGGAAGCGTCGGCAGAAGAAGAGCAGCAGCAGCACGGTTCCTGGCGTGGCCTGTTGTGGTTCTGATTCTGTTGGGTTCGTCAGGGCCGGTGTTGAACAGAACATGGAGTTCGGACTTTAATCTTTATATTCCGGGTGTGACGTCACAGTGGACACTGCGGAGGTGGCCTCGCGACCGTCAGGTGAGCTGACCTGGTGAGTTAGCATCGAGCTAACCGGCTCATCCTTCGCGGGTTCGGTTAAATTAGAGGTTCCATTAGAACGAACCGGAACCGAATCTGAGCCTGCAGGTTGTGGTTCAGAGGAAACCGAACCGCTGTGGGCCGGGCTGTCCTCCCGGAACGTTTTGTAGAATCCGGTGGTCGACCCAGACCTCTAATGAGTCTGCAATAGTACCAGGGAAGGTTTAGGTTCGGACGTGGTTCCGGTCCAGCTCTGTCTGTGGAGTGCCTTGCCTCCGTCGCCATGGTTACAGGAAGTTCCGGTGGTCCAGATGGAAACCCTCAGACCAGTCTGGGTTGGTTCTGACTTCAGCCTAGAGCCGTGTTATCTGGATCAGGCTGTGTTCTGTAGGTCTATGAGATCTACTGGTGGTCCTGCTCTCTGTCCTGTCCAGTGGCTCTGGTTCTGACAAGGTTCAGGTTCTGCTGACGAAGCTGAAGTTGGTTTCCGATTCTGCTATTAGAGCAGAATAATCCAGTCCTGGTTTGAATTTTCTAGGTGTTGTAGTTCTGGAGCTGCAACAGTTCTAATGTGGTCCACATGTAAAAAGTGGTAAAATCAACCTTTATTGAAGTTTCACAAATCAGATAAAAGTTTCACAAATCACAAACATGGTTTTAAATATTCTGCTATTAGAGTAGAATAATCCAGTCCAGGTTTGAAGTGTCTAGGTGTTGTAGTTTTTAAACTAGAGTCGATTAAAGATGCGGAAAGTAGTGAAATATTAGGTGGAATCGCCCTTTAGCCATTTCCCGAATCGGAAGCTGGAATCGGAAACCAACTTCAGCTTCCTGTTCTGCTGTATGTTCCTGCAGGAGCAGCAGCTATGGAGCCCCCTGGTGGAGGAGAGGAGCTGTGCATCCTGCTGCTGAGGCAGGGCGGCAGACGGGAGGTGGGCTGCCAGTGGGAGAGTCCTGAGGAAGAGGAGGAGACGAGGAAGGAGGTGGGCTGCCAGAGCTGCAGAGCTGAGACCAGGGAGGCGGCCGTCCAGGTGGACCTGCTGGGTCAGAACCAGAACCTGTTGGGTCAGAACCTCAGCTGGAGACACTCAGGTGAGACACATCGTCTTGCTCTCTCTCTCTCTCCTTCCTGGTGCTCTCTTACCTCACCTGCACAGGTAGACGCTCTGCCTCTGCACTATTCGAGCCTTAGGACCTGATCCAGCTATGATCCAGCAGGGTGTGTTTGATGAATTAATCTCATGGTTGGTAGGAAGATCATGAGTCTGACTGGAGAACATGAAGCTCTGCTGTTCCCATAACAACAAAACTTGAAGTAGAACAGGCTGCCGTTTAACCACGCCACTACAGTTTAACCACGTTACTGCGGTTTAACCTCGTTACTGCGGTTTAACCTCGTTACTGCGGTTTAACCACGTTACTGCGGTTTAACCACGTTACTGCGGTTTAACAGTGTTACTGCGGTTTAACCACGTTACTGCGGTTTAACCACGTTACTGCGGTTTAACCTCGTTACTGCGGTTTAACCACGTTACTGCGGTTTAACCTCGTTACTGCGGTTTAACCACGTTACTGCGGTTTAACCTCGTTACTGCGGTTTAACCTCGTTACTGCGGTTTAACCACGTTACTGCGGTTTAACCACGTTACTGCGGTTTAACCTCGTTACTACGGTTTAACGTCGTTACTACGGTTTAACCGCATTACAGGTCACTTTTTACGTTAACCTGAAGAAAAGTTATACAAGAATTTGATATTATATTCAATGTAATAATAAAGAGGCAAGCTCACAAATACGCTTATAAAATGTCTAAACTCCAGCTTTTAGTTTCTGTATTCATCTCCAGTCAGTTTAACAGATGAACTTTGACCTTGTCCAGACATTTATAGCTTTGTGTTCATGTTAGCGACGGGATTTAACACCTTTGTTTGTCACAGAAACTCATCTATCATCTACGTGGCTCCATGATGAGCCATGATGAGCTCCACCACACATTTGTTGCAACCAGAGATGATATGAAATAAATGTTCCGGTTCATCCTTAAAGCTACACTTTTGTTAATCATCTAAATCAGAACCGCCCGCCGTGTTCAGTCTGTTGGCTCACCTGTAGAAATACACCTGCAGCTCTTCCTGCTGCTCGCTCTGAACCGCCAGCAGGCAGCAGCTCCAGTCATTTTAAAGATGCTTATTGTCTGAGTCTACAAAGACTCAGACAATATCATCAATCAATAAAATCCTCTAAGGCCGAACCTGAAAACTGGACGTTATGCTGCTAGCAGTTAGCTTTCGTCAACAACTCAGGAGGAAGTGAGAGCTCTGAAGTGAGAGCTCTGAGCAACCCAAGTAACGACCTGGCCGGAACACGGTATTCTAAATAATAAAATATAATTTAATGAAGCTTTGAGGCAGATATATTTTCCTCAAGGAATTTTAATAATGGAGGTCCTCAAATCGCTCGAGGAATCGTTTCAGCGCTAAATTAAACTACTGAACTAAACAAGAACTGGTTCTCTAAAAGAACTGGTTCCCATTCCCAGGTGTAGTGATGTGTTTCTCACACAAGGAGGCAGCAGAGACGTTTGTTTCTTAATTATTCCCTGCAGTCTTGTCTGCAGACTAACTGCAGCCTGTCAGTCAGAACCCAGGGCCCAGTTTAACCCGGTTTGTCCCTGCAGGTTCGTCTGCCGACCTGTTGCAGTGTCTGACAGTCCGACCCGACGGGTCAGACGGCGGTGCCCTGCTGCAGCACTGCGTCCCGAATCGGACCAGAACCAGGATCATCAGACCTGCAGCCAAACTCTCTGATGAGCCCACCGACACCAGAACCAGGAAGAGACCGGTTCCGCAGAGCGCCAGGCGCAATGGGAGGCCGGGCCGGCTGCGGCGCCGGTCACCTGACCCCCAGGAGGACGAGCAGGAGGAGGAGGGGGGGGGGGCGGAGGACGAAGACACCGGGGACCCCACCTGGACCCCCAGGGGAGGTGAGATCAGAACCAGAACCAGAACCTGCTGGGTGAAGGTCCATCTCAGATCTGACCTGTCCTCTCCTCTGCGTCCCCTCAGACCGGCCTCTGGCTCCGTCAGAGCCCAAACCGGACTCCGCACCGGACTCCGGACCCGACCTGCAGCAGGTGAAGCTGGAGCCGGACAGCACAGTGTGCGACGTGTGTGGGAAGGTGATGAAGAACAAGTCGAGCCTGGCGCGCCACTCCTTCATCCACACGGGGAAGAAGCCGTTCGCCTGCCACCTCTGCCCACTGCGCTTCAACCGCCGCGACAACCTGCGCCACCACCTGGGTCGGCTGCACCCGGACGGCGCACCGCGCCGCCCGCGCCGGTCCACGGCGCCGGCCTGGCTGTGCGCCGTCTGCGGGAAGACGTTTGTCTGCCGGTCGCGGCTGAAGACTCACGAGGCGATTCACTCCGGTGTCAAGCCGTTCCGCTGTGACCTCTGCCCCAAGGCCTACATGCGCAGCAATGACCTGCAGCACCACACGAACGTGGCGCACAGCTCCGGCGCCGCCCCGCCGCTCCGCCCCGCCTCGCTGCTCTGCCATCTCTGTGGTAAGGAGTTCAAGTGCCGCTCGCAGCTCGCCGTCCACTTCCAGACTCACACCGGGGAGCGCCCGCACCTCTGCGATATCTGCGGCCGCAAGTTCGCCCGTCAGTACCAGCTAAAGCGCCACAAGGTGCTGCTGCACCCCAGCTGCTCCACCGCGGAGCCCGGCCCGCCGCTGGATGCGGTGCCGGACCCGGCGTTCTCCTGCGGCATCTGCGGCAGGCGGCTGAAGTCTGAGATGCAGCTGACCGAACACGCTCGCATTCATGTGGGCGACAACTTGCACCGCTGCAGCGTCTGCCTGCGTGGCTTCCAGCGCCCCGGATATCTGCGGCAGCACCACCTGCGAGTGCACCTGAGGGCAGCGGCGGGCGATGCGCCACGTGGCTCCAGGCGGCGCGGCGCCTCGCCCAGCTCCTTCCCCTGCACCGCCTGCGGGAAGACGTTCCGGTTCCGCTCGCTGCTGGCCAGCCACGCCCTGGTCCACGGCGACGTGCGGCCGTTCGCCTGCGACTTCTGCAGCCGCAGCTTTCGCCGCCTCAGCCACCTGAAGAGGCACCGGCGAGCGGTGCACGCCGACGGGGCGCGCCCGCCCCAGAGCTTCGTCTGCCACATCTGCGGCAAAGACAAGAAATGTCGCTCGCAGCTCGCCAGGCACGTCGTCATCCACACCGGGGAGCGGCCGTTCGCCTGCGACCTCTGCCCCGCCCGCTTCAATCGCCGTGGCAACTTGCAGCAGCACCAGAGGCGCATGCACGGTGTGGGCAAGGCCGGCGAGGCTCCGCCCATCCTGTTCCAAGACGAGGACGACGCGCCGAGCTACAAGCAGGAGGAGCTGCTGGACCGTGTGGGCGGAGCTGGAGATGAAGACGAGCAGCTGGACGCCACCTGACCGGACGGTGCTCTGAGCGCGCTCACTGCCCGACCTGCCGTCCTTTGGACACCCTGAAAACCGTGTGGTTGGCACGGTAACGGGGGTGTTTGGGGCTACTTGGGGCTTGAATGTCTCCATGGCAACTGGGACCGATTAACCGCAGATTAAAGCATCACTGCTCAGGTCGACCAATCAGGAAGCAGCAGCTGCTTCGTCATGCTGAGGTACTGACGGTTCTGGTTCTGGTCGGGTTCTGCCTCAGTGATTATTTCTGTTTTCTTTCTGTCAGCACGTTGTTTTGTTGGATTTCTGTTCGGACCTCTGTGGTTCTGCTGGCTCTCGGCTCGTTTCAATAAAAACCTTCTGATGTTGGGTGCTTTTATTTGTTAAAGGAGGCCTTTATTTTGACAGTCTTCAGACAGGAAGTGGCCTGTGAGAGGAAGTCATAGGGCAAAGGTAATTGAGTCGGCACTGAGGCGTCCGACGGTTTGAGTTCTGATCAGATCCGGACCGTTCTACTGAGTCACCTTTGACCTTTGCCGGACAGAACCGCTCTGCCGACGTTTCGCAGCCTGCTGCAGATTCTCTGCTGGAGTCGGGTCGGGACTTTGACTAGGCCGACTCAGAGAAACCAAGCAGCAGCTGATGGAACATTTTTTATTAAACATCAAAGCTTCATGCATCAGAACCACAGAAACGCAGCAGCAGCTCCCTGCCGTCCAAACGTCGGACTCCCCTCGAACGCAGCATCAGCATCATGGGAGTTTGTCCCTCTGCTTGCTCCGTACTTCGTCTCCTCTTCTATCCAGCAGGAGGCGCCAGAGATTCTCACAACAGAACAAGTTACAACAGACAAGCTCCACCCACTCACTGTGACATCACTCTGACTTCGCCCCTTTAACTCAGGCTGAGGGGGCGGAGTCACAGGAGGAGGGAGGAGCCAAACAGGAAACTGTTTCAACCAAAGTAACAAACTAAAAGTCTCTGACATCACTGATCTACTGCTGACATCACAGTGATGTCACACTTCCATGCCGTCGGGTTGGGGCGTCGTGGCGATCCAGAGGTTTGATTGGTCGGCGGGGGTCTTGGTCCGAGGACGACTGGAGAGACACAGGATGACATCATCAGTGCTCAGTGACCAATCGCAGAGGTTACAGCAAGATTTTCAAAATAAAACAGGAAGGAGGCAGAAACCAGTGCCAAATCTAATTTTATTGATTTGATCACTGATCAGTGATTGATAAATGTTCCTCACAGATCCAAGATGCTAACTACGGCATCCCACAAGGTTCTGTTTTACACCCCTACTTTTTCATTTACATGTTGCATCTTGGTGGAGTGGTCAGGATCAGCTGCATATCGTCATGGCGACCCTCAGCCAATCGCTGCTGTCTCCAGCTCATCCAGGACAAAACGAGTTTTAATCATTGAAATAATTCAAAAATTATTAATAATTGTGTCTTTAAAGTCCAGGCTAACACTGATCAGGCTAACCCGGACCTAGCTAACCTGTTTGGCTCCCAGCATATTTCAGGTTTGATCTTAAGATTCTTTTACTGGTTTTTAAAAGTCTCAGTGGTCTGGTGCCATCTTATCTTGCAGAGCTGCTAACAGTTGACGAACCCCTGAGGTCCTCTGGCACCGGATTGTTCCCAGAGTCAAACTGATCGATCAGAATGATCAGTGATTGATCAGAAGCTCCAGCTGTCCTCCCTCTCCAGCAGCAACTCGCAGCGTTCAGTGGTCCAAGTGTGTTGGAGCAGCAATGCATCTAAAGGTGGCTCCCTTAAAGGGACAGGCCACTGCATGTTGACCGTTTGAACTTGAATGGTACTGGAGGAAGTCTGTTTAACAGCCAGAGGCATGCTGGGAGATGTAGTCCTACCTCCTGCTGAGCGTCTGGAAGCAGCAGGTCCCTGAAGCCACCAGGATGAGCAGCAGCAGTGGGATGGTGGGAATCACCACGTACAGCAGCAGCATTCCTGAAACACACAGTGATGTCACTGTGACATCACGGAAGGGCAGAGGCCACAAGTGATCGTACCTGAAGATCCTGCCACAGCCACCTGAGGGGGGAAGCTGCCACCACCGTCCGCCTGGGTCACCACGCCTCCACCTGCAGTCACAGCTGAGGGCAAAGAGTAGCCCAGGTTAGACAGCTACAGATAGCCCCGCCCCCTCACCTGGCTGGTCTCACCTGGCTGATACTTGCAGATGAAGTTGTGCTTCATGTTGCAGCGGTCGTCGTTCCATTGGTGGAGATAAGCCCCGCCCAGCCCAGGGGGCGCGCTGGGCTGGTGGTACATGACGACGCAGGCCTCGCTGCCGCACGACGGCTCGTCCAGGTACCAGTTCCTGGAACGTGGGCACCATGGTTACCATGGTTACCATGGCACAGTTACGGGACTAGCATTATGGAAACCACCCAGGTAGGAGTCAAAGGTCTCACCTGAAGGTGGCCACGCTGCCGTCGGTCCACTGGTACAGGTCAGGGCATGGGGTCGAGGTGTGGTTGGCTCCGCCCCCCCGAGTCAGGCCGATCCAGAAATCCCCGTCAGAAATCCCGCCTCCACCTTTGGCTCCGCCCACTGCTCCTGAACGCAGCGCCTGGAGGAGGGACAGATCAGTCGACTTTATTTCCAAAGCTTCGTTCTGAAAGCAGCGTCTCACCTGCAGCAGGTGCTCCACGTCGCTCTGCTCTGATTGGCTCTCCACGCTCAGGAGCGCTCCCCCGTCCATGAGGCAGGCCTGCTTCGCCTCGCCGAACGCCACGCGGCTCGACACGTCGTGGAAATACGCCATCTTGTAGCAGGGACGCTCGGCTCCTCCCACACACACCGTCTGACCTGCAGACACAAGCCCCGCCCACAAAGCTGCCAGTCAGAGCCGCAGGTGGAGAGCAGGCTGCAACCCCAACCCGAACCGATGGGCCTCATGGGACCCAAAGCTCGTCCTAATGTGGCAGATAGTCGTGTTTAGGGTCAGGGGTCAGACTCTGTTTCTCAGTTCTGACCCCTGACCTTACAGTGAACTCTGAGGACCTGAGCTGAGAAACATGGAGTCAAAATCTCAGTTTAGAAACAAACTCAGAGTTAAGAGAGAAACGCTGAGTTTCTTTCTAGACTCTGAGTTCAGGTTGAGAACAGAATAGTGATGGAGAGTCTTCAGTGTGTATCGGTGTGTATCAGTGTGTATCGGTGTGTGTGTCGGTGTGTATCAGTGTGTATCGGTGTGTGTGTCGGTGTGTATCAGTGTGTATCAGTGTGTGTCGGTGTGTATCAGTGTGTGTCGGTGTGTATCAGTGTGTGTATCGGTGTGTATCAGTGTGTGTATCGGTGTGTATCAGTGTGTATCGGTGTGTGTGTCGGTGTGTATCAGTGTGTGTCAGTGTGTATCGGTGTGTGTCAGTGTGTATCAGTGTGTGTCGGTGTGTATCAGTGTGTGTGTCGGTGTGTATCAGTGTGTGTCAGTGTGTGTCGGTGTGTATCAGTGTGTGTCGGTGTGTATCAGTGTGTGTCAGTGTGTATCAGTGTGTATCGGTGTGTGTCGGTGTGTGTCGGTGTGTATCAGTGTGTGTCAGTGTGTATCGGTGTGTGTCAGTGTGTATCAGTGTGTGTATCAGTGTGTGTCAGTGTGTATCAGTGTGTGTCGGTGTGTGTCGGTGTGTATCAGTGTGTGTCAGTGTGTATCAGTGTGTATCAGTGTGTGTCGGTGTGTGTCGGTGTGTATCGGTGTGTGTCGGTGTGTGTCGGTGTGTATCAGTGTGTGTGTGTGTGTATCGGTGTGTGTCGGTGTGTATCGGTGTGTGTCAGTGTGTGTGTGTGTGTATCGGTGTGTGTCGGTGTGTATCAGTGTGTGTGTGTGTGTATCGGTGTGTGTCGGTGTGTATCGGTGTGTGTCGGTGTGTATCAGTGTGTGTCGGTGTGTGTCGGTGTGTGTCGGTGTGTATCAGTGTGTGTCAGTGTGTGTCGGTGTGTGTCGGTGTGTATCAGTGTGTGTCAGTGTGTGTCGGTGTGTGTCGGTGTGTGTCGGTGTGTATCAGTGTGTGTGTCAGTGTGTGTCAGTGTGTGTCAGTGTGTGTCGGTGTGTGTCGGTGTGTATCAGTGTGTGTGTGTGTGTATCGGTGTGTGTCGGTGTGTGTCGGTGTGTATCAGTGTGTGTCGGTGTGTATCAGTGTGTGTGTCAGTGTGTGTCGGTGTGTGTCGGTGTGTGTGTCAGTGTGTGTCGGTGTGTGTCGGTGTGTATCAGTGTGTGTGTGTGTGTATCGGTGTGTGTCGGTGTGTGTCGGTGTGTGTCGGTGTGTATCAGTGTGTATCAGTGTGTGTCGGTGTGTATCAGTGTGTGTGTGTGTGTATCGGTGTGTGTGTGTGTATCGGTGTGTGTGTGTGTGTATCGGTGTGTGTCGGTGTGTGTCAGTGTGTATCGGTGTGTGTCGGTGTGTGTCAGTGTGTATCAGTGTGTGTCTCCTCTTCCTCTCTCGCTGATTAGCTCCAGTTGCCTCGTCATCATTTTCTCTCCAGCAGCTCTGGGTTTCAGAACCGGGCCGGAACCAGAAACTGTGCTGGGACTTGCTGAGTCTGCGGATCGTCCTGCGGCTCTGATTTTCGTCCAGAGCCGGTTCTGATTGGACGGAACCAGCTGCTTGCTGAGGTTCTGTCAGAGTAGCTCGGTTCTGAAGGTTCTGGACCAGCTGGACTCAGGATGATCCAGAACCTGGAGGGATCACCTCCACTGAGCGGTTCTGGCCTGCAGGGTCGGAAGGTCGGTAAGTAACTCACCGCTCACCACTCGCGCCGCGCTGACCCCTGACCCTGCCGTTGCCATGGCGACGCCCAGCACCAGCAGCAGCATGTTTTCCTCAGCTGGGGCGCGTTTTTCAGAATAAAAGCCCGCGGCTCGGCGTCCTGCTCCGCGCGGCTCCTCTCCGCTCTGAGGAAGAGGATGAAGAGGAGCTGAGGCTCTGCGGCGTCTCCTCCTCCCGCATCGATCTGAGCCTCAGCTGGCCGCCCCTGCCCACCTCCCCCTGCTGTTTGCTGATTGGCTGCTGCAGCTGATCGATCGCGGAGCGGCTCCTCTGATGTCTGCAGCAACACTTCCTGAGCAGCGATCGATCCGCCGCGCACGCGCACGCTTAAAGTAATTAAAGGAAACCTGAGAGGAAGAGGAGGAGGATGAAGCTCCAGGTTGCAGAACCATCAGGTCCAGTCGGGTTGTGGGTAACTCTGAAACTTCTCTGGTTCAGATGACCCGGTCCAGTCCGTCTACGTCCAGACCGGCTCCCAGCTCTCTGATTGGTCCAGGGCCAGTGTTTGGGGCGGGGCCTGATGAACACATGAAGCCGCTGCTCTCATCAGCTCTTTGTTTGACCCTCACACATCGGGGGTTCACTTTATTTTCAGTTGAGACGAATAACTTTAATAATTTGCACAAAATTGAAAAGAGAAATTCATGAGAACAGAAGCTGAATAAAATTTGTTTTCAAAATCTGAAGACTAAAATAAAAGAGCAAAGAATGTGTTTTTTTCTTCTGAATCCAGGAATCATGAGCAGAAGTTACATTTACAGAGTCCAGATGATTTCTGGCTCCACTGGAGGACGGCTGCAGCTGGACCGGTACCGGTACCTGCTTTAAGTTCTGCTCAGAGCTCCAGGATGATCAGTCTGGATGAATCTAAACACCAATAAACCATCAGATCAATCTGATCTCTGATCAATGGCTCCATGTTCTCCATCAGAGCCAAAGCTCCTCAGGTAGCAGCTCACCTGGATGCAGCTACTGATATACCTGGGATTGTCTCCACACCTGATCACCTGATCAATAATCAAACTGTTTGATCAGCCCTGGTTTCTCTCTAGTGAGAATAAATAGATGCATTCAGACGATGAGTTTCATCTTTATGAGACACAAACTGAGCAACATGATTATTTACATTGAGGTTTTCACATCCTGTATTTCTATTTTCTTTATTCTGTGTGTGTGTGTGTGTGTGTGTTAGGTTATTGTCTGAGGATAAATGTGGTTCAGTTTCATGGTTTAAACATTAAAATATTAAAATCATAAATCAGTGTTTTGTTGGTGTAATAACTGATAGTCGTCAGGTTTCAGTGGGTTTATGAGTTTTGATGCTTTGTAGTTTGTTTTTGTCCACAGAAATAGTTTGTGTTACTGACAAACATTTTCACTTCAGGTTAATTTTTATATGCCAACTTGTGCGTAAAATATGGTGCCACACATTTTTTGTGTGTGTTTTATGCATGAGGCCCCAGGTGTTCAGCTGCAGGTGACCACATGTCAGGTAGTTTGATGCTTTTTAAATGGTCATTTATTGACCATCCAGCTGCTCATAGAATCTTGTTATGAATTAGAGGTTATGTTATTCCTCTTATGTTGGACAGTTTATTGTGGCCAGTAAAGCAGAAGACCTTTGCTTTGTTGTTCTTTGTTTGTAAGAAATACTGCCACCTGCAGGTGGGAGTTAAACCAAATAAGTTTCACCATTTCTGTAGAAAATAAACTGCTAGAATCTGTTGGAATGAATCACCAACCAGCTGACATGCTAACTAGCATGTAGCCCATGCTAGTTAGCATGGACGACAAATCTCAGACAAAAGAAGTTTTGTTTTGTGCCTCTGGTAAGGCCCAGTGGATTGGAGCGTTAGCTGCGTCAACCAGCTAAATGTTTAGTGAATATGCTAATTTATCTGCCAGTAACCACAGCTGGACTACCAAAATAAAATAAAATCCAAAATAACTTCTTTATAAGCTCTGGCTAATGTCACCTCTTTCCTGAGCTAGCTAAATGTTTAGCTTGCAGCTAACTCATTAAGTGACTCATAAACATTTATTATGCAAATATTTATGCAGTTAAATTAGCTGCAAACTAAATATTTAGTTTGAAACAATGACATTTATAAATTAATGTATCACCTGGTGAAAATGACTCAAAAATTCATCCCAAAATATTGCTGTTAATTTTTGACAGTGTATCTTTAGAAAGGGTTAATCAGAACTGCTTCAGGCAGAGACCGACTGGACATCATTACACACACACACACACACACACACACACACACACACACACACAGTTTGTGGGGACTTTCCATTGACTTCAATTCATTTCTGCAGCCGAACCTCAATCCCCCCCTTTCATCTGAACCCTGAACCCAAAACAGTTTCCCCTCATGGGACCAAGGAAATGTCCCCACAACGTGTCAGGAAAATGGTTCCCACAATGCATCATGGCGCCCCCCACCCAGCCTTCGGGTCGGGTCGATAATGGAAATTGATCGAGTCTCGACGTCCAATCAGACGGCGGCTGCTCTGACTGCCTGATGGCTCATTAACCTGCTGACTGAGGGGGCGGGGCCGGAGCAGTCCTGAAGGAGCACGGCTTCACTGGACAGAACCATCAGAACCTCAGCTGGAACCAAGTTCTGCTGTAGAGACCGGGTCTCAGGAGCAGAACCAGAACCAGGGAGAACAGAGGCTGACTCAGAGTGTGCTGCCCTCTGCTGGTCCATGAGGGGAACGGCAGGGTTCTGGTCAGACCCACTGAGTCTGACCAGATACACGGTCAGAACCAGCAGGTTCTAGTAGATCTGACAGCTGGATCAGAACCTGGAGCGGTTCTGAAGGACAGAGACGGCTGCGAGACGTTCAGAACATTTTATTAGAGATTAAAAGCAGCAAAGATCAGAACGTTCCTTCAGTAAAAAAGATAAAAACCAGAACCGGAACCAGAACCCGGTCCCACTGGTCCGTCAGCCCTCCAGCTGCCACTGCTGCGCCTCGGCGCCGTCGCAGATTGCCATGGCAACGTAGCCCTTTGGTCCAGCTGGATGGGAAACGGCGAGACACTGACCCACAGAGACCTGGTAGAGCCGGTTGGCCTTCTGGAGAAAGAGAGCTGGGTCAGAACCGGGTCAGAACCGGGTCAGAACTGCCACCATCATCAGAACCTCACCCCCAAGCTCCACTGCTGCGACCCCCCCGAGCCGTGGCACTTCATGAGCCGCGGGGGGTCAGAGGTCCTGACCTCTGACACGTCCAGGCACAGCAGGCCGGCCAGAACCAGCTGCCCATCCTCGTCGTACGACCAGTCCTGCAGAGGTCACAGGGTCAAGGAGCGCGCTCAGAAGTCACGGGGTCGGATCGCACCGAGACGCTGCCCTCACCTGCTCCGGGTCTCCGTGGTTACACGGCCTCAGGACGACGGCGCCGCCCTTCTGGCTGACCCGCCCCTGCGCCACCAGGCAGCGTCCGGTTGCTAGGTTACGCAGCTGAAAGACACACAAGAGAGGGTGAGAGCCTGCAGCGGGGTCGGAGGTCGCGGGGCGTGCTGCGTTCAGGTACCCGGCCGCGCTGCAGGACCTTGGGCCGCCTCAGGCCTTTGTTGACGAACGGAGGCGGCTGCTTGTTGCCGTTGGCAACGGCCCGCATCTCGGGGTAGACGGCGTCCAGGTACCAGCGGAACGAGCGGCACTGCAGCCGCTTCCTCAACGCTACGCGCTCGCTGATGTCACCGTAACCACGGTTACGCAGCTCGGGACGCAGCGACAGGTACTGCTCCTGAAGGGACCACAGGAAGCGAGGTCAGAGACAGGAAGTGAGGACAGACAGGAAGTGAGGACAGGAACCTTGAACTCATCCATCCAGACGTGCGCCAGCCGCAAGGAATTGTGGGCCATGGTGTCCTGTCCTCCAGGTGAGCCGTAGGGCCGCCTCTTCCTGAAGATGTGTCCCACCCTGGAGCACGGGACGATGAGCAGCTGGCCGCCGCACATCCAGATCTGAAAGCACAGTGCCGTCAGAACCGCTGGCGCCACCTTCAATGACACTCTGTGAAACTCGGCGCTCACCCTGAAGGAGATCTCCAGGTTCTCTCCTCCCCAGATGTCCATGCCGCCGTCGTACTGGCCCAGCTCAAAGAAGTACTTCCTGTCCATGGCGAACAATCCCCCCGCCATGGTGGGAGACCTGGGGGCAGTAGGAGAGGTCAGGGGTCACGGACACCAGAAGGTCACCTGGCGCCCCGTGTTCCGGATTACCTGAAGGGTCCGGCGGCGCCGTCGGGCCCGCCGAGCTCGGCCGGCGGCACCGGGTCCCACTTGAAGTGCAGCCCCCAGTTGAAGCCGCCGCGGACGATGGGGGAGGCGAAGTATGCCAGCGTGTCGGCCGAGACGATGTCGATGACGGGGCAGACCACGGTGCGGCGGTCCGCCTGCACCGGCGCCAGCAGCGGCTGCAGCCACGCCTCGTTCACCTCGCAGTGGCTGTCCAGGAACACCAGAACCTCACCTGGAGCACGGAGGGGCGGGGCTTAGCGTGGCTCCAACCCGTTGGTACCTAAAGGGGGCGGGGCTGGGCTTACCTGTGGCGTGGGCAGCTCCAATCATGCGTCCCCGGATCAGCCCCTCCCTCTGCCGGTTCCGGACCAATCGGACCTTGTCCTGCAGCTCCGTCCTCAGGTAGCGGTCCAGCTCGTCCTTCAGCTCCTCTGTGGCAGAACACAGGCAGCCTTAGCGGGTGCGAACCGGGCCGGAGCCGGGCCGGAACCGGGCGGCGGGTACCCAGCTCGCTGTGGTCGTCCACCAGGATGACCTCGTGCAGCAGGTGGGCGGGGCTTCGGTCCAGAACGCTGTGGACGGTTCTGAGCAGAGCGGACGGCGCCTCGTTGAAGAAGCAGATCACTACGCTGGCGGCCGGCAGCGCCGCCGGGTACGCCTTCTGACGGCACCTGGGAACGGGTCGGAACCGGGTCAGAACCGGGACCGGTAGGAAACGGGTCAGATCAGAACCAGAACCTACCGCGGGTCGCGGGTGTCGGGCAGCGGACGGTGGAAGCCCAGCCGGTTGGAGATCAGGACGTTGAAGGCGTGGCGCTGGTAGCCGGCGTCTCGGACCTCCTGGTCCGCCTCGTTAAAGATCATCCCTGCAGAACCAGAACCTCTCAGAACCCGGACACACCCCACGTTCCTCCGGCGCCTGAACATATCACGGACACCCACCCATCTCCGGGGACAGCTCCGCCCCCTTGTGGTCAGACCCGGCTGCGATCGGCCGGCCGCGGTGCGGCGCGGGGTTCCTGCTAGGCTCCGCCCCCAGGAAGAAGTAGAGGTAGAGGAGGACGGACCATGTTGCCGAGGTAACGAGGCAGCCATAGCAGAAGTACCGCAGCGTGACACTGGGCATGGTGGGCGAGCGAGCATCGCCTCACATCACCTGCTGGGAGAGAGAGAGAGAGCTGACCGGGCTAAAGACCTCTGGGCTAAAGTTAGCGCACCCCGATCTATGGGCTAAAGTTAGCGCACCCCGATCTATGGGCTAAAGTTAGCGCACCCTGGTTAAGCTCTAGCTGAAGGCAGCAGGAGACCTCATGTAAAGGAGTTAATGTTTATCACAGAACCCTGAACGCATCACGCGCTCAGATCGTTAAATAGTTAATGATCTGAGAGATCACAAGACCTTAATGTCAGTTTATTTATAAGTTATATAATATATTCATTTAGAAACAGCTGCTAAGTGCTGCGCTGTATTCTTAATCCGAACTGAGGGTGAAATAAAGGAACGGTTCAGAACAAAGGAACTGTTAGCATGAGTGAATCAGTCTGAGGTAATTAAGGAACTGTTCATTACTTTAACTGAATCAGTCCTAGGCTAAATGAACTGTTCATTTAACCTAGTTCAGGTGTGAATCTAATCAAGCTGCAGCCCAGGAGTTTAGGTCAGTCAGCTCACCTGTATCTCACCTGTAGGAAACTGTGACGTCACCTGGCTTCAGCGGAGCTGCTGTAACTCAACAGTCTGAAAGCCGAACCAAACAGAACCTGCCGGTTCTGACCCGGCTCCAGGTGTTGAACGAAGTTCTACTGGAGGGTTCCTTTAGTTGTTGGGTTTAAACCGGGATGTTCTGGTTCGGTTCGTTCAAACGAACAGCAGAAAACAACACAGCCAGTTAACGGTACCGAACCTCGTGTTAAACCCAGGTTATTCTGGATCAGAGCGGCCTAAAGGAAAGTTTAAAGCCTTTTCAGTTCCGATTATTAAAAGTTCTGATCCGGCCGGGAAAGAACTGTTCTGGGTTCGGTTCTGACCCCCAGTCCGATAATGGAACTCAGTGGGTTAGCGGCTGTTAGCTGCTCTCAGATAAAGCAGCCAAACACATTGGCCCAGTTCAATCATCGGACGGTACCTGCTCTGGGTCCGCGGACCGTCTGCTGCTCACTCGGCGGCACTCCGGCAGAAACCCCGGCCTGCAAACCGACAACCCGAACCCCGCTGCAGAACCAGCGGGACCACGTGACCCAACAGACGCCCCTTCAAAATAAAACGGAAAACACGACAGTAGACCTTCACAATAAAAGCCCCAAATGACCCAAGGAAAATAACGATGTCTAATAGGGAGGAAAAATAATGATAAATATGAAGGATGTGGAGAGAAAGAAAATGTAGAAGATCTATTGATGAATTAATTGTAAAACATGAACCTGAAAGGGAGAAACTGAGCAGAATCAGAGAAATGAAGGAAACATAGTGGATATTTACATGTTAAGGAAAGCATTGTTTATTTATTTGCAGAATACAAAATTAAAAAATAGAATTTAATAGATGTAATGTTGCTACACACTCCTGTACAGCAGGGTGCGGTATGCACCTTAAACTTGGTTGCGATCCACCATTATAGAAGACTTTTATTTTTTATTTTTAACAAAACATTTATTTGTACAATAATTTAACGAAACCCTGTTAAATGCATACTCAGGCCATAATAAATGAATATTTACACTAGCAGCTGTTATATTGTGGACCCTCCGCCGAAGCTAACTCCAACCTCAGCTCCACGGAGCCACGGCTTCAAGCTCCGGTCCAGCCAGAAGAAGAAGAATGTGGGTCGGTTCGGCTTCCTGGATGAGACCGGTGGTTCTGATAAGTTCTAGAAGTAGTATGGGTCCACTCGAAAAGGAAATATCAGCGACGGCTCACGTGACTCACCGTAAGCGCCATGCAGGGGAGATACCAAGATGGCGGACTGACAAGCTGCGTCTCCCAGAGCTCCGCATAAGACCAACTTTCCGACTGAGTGACGTTGTGTACGTATTTCCACCCGAAAGTTCATGAAGGATTCCTAGAAGCTTACAAAGAATAAAAAATCCCGAACACCTGCAGTCTGAAAGCAACAACAGTTGCAGAGACCCACGGAGCGTGACTACCTGAATCTCAAATATCCTCAACTCCGAGGAAACAACCGACCGGTAAGAACAGCAAACTGGACCGTAAAAGATAAATTTCTTCACAAAGTAACATACCTTTTCATTTCTGAAGGAAGTAGAGCTACTTAAATGAGATAAACAAAACCTGAAAGTGGTTCTAGTTTCTCTCGATGGCCAACCTGTTGAAACTGTGACTAATTTTAAATACCTGGGGTCATTCCTGGACAGTCAGCTCAAAACACTGAAAACACTGGCTATATTTTCAAGAACTGTTCTCAGAGACTCTATCTTTTAAGAAGACCCAGTGATCTTGGGGTTATCCAACTAGAGGTTGTGTACAAGACTGAGCTGCAGACTAACAAACTTTTAAGAACAATTTCAATGGCAGGTATAATAGCATGTGAATAATGATGAAACCAAAAACAACTCTGTCTCAACTGTTTGCTGAAAAAACATGGAAGACGGCAAGAAATATTTTAGTAGAGAGCCTCCATCCCCTTTATTCATCAGATTGAACCTCTGAGCTATTGTTTTCCTCTGGTAACTAAGAACATTGATTGCAAGTTATTTATTGATAGTACAATAATTATTCTTAACCAAATTAAATAACATTTACCTGTAGTATGCTAAGTGTACTACTCAATGCACAAATTGTTGATATTGTTCAAGGATTCAAGTATTTTTTTATTGTCATACCACCTTGATAGTTTGTGGTACTAAATTTGTACTCAGGTCCCAGATCAAGAAATGTACTACAGTAAAGGCAGCTCCCCACAGTCCTCTGTGCAGCCTTGACCAGCCTCTGCAGAGCCGTCCTCTCAGCAGCAGTGCAGCTGCTGCGCCACATAGTGATGCATACAGAGAAAGCTCTCCACCACACAGCAATAGAAGCTTGTCAGGATTGAGTTACCAAGTCCAGCTCCGCAGCTTCCTGAGGAGGTAGAGATCCTGGTGGACCTTCCTGACCAGACGGGAGGTGTTGGTACTCCAGGTGAGGTCACTGGATATGTGAACACCCAGGTACCTGCAGCTGGAAACCACAGCTGCTCCTCCGATGGACAGGGCTGAAGGGGATCCTTGTCTCTTCTGAAATCCACCACCATCTCTTTGCTCTTCCTCACGTTGATGCAGAGGTTATTTTCTCTGCACCAGGTGTTCCACCTCCTCTCTGTATTTGGACTCATCACTGTTCATGATGCGTCCCACTACTGCTGTGTTGTCAACAAACTTCACTATATGACAGCTGGAGTGCCTTGCCGAGCAGTCCTACGTCAGCAGAGTGAAGAGGAGGAGGCTCAGCACGCAGCCCTGTGGCGAGCCAGACCTGAGGGGGATGGAGGAGGAGACGGTGTTGTGGATCCTGACAGTCTGAGGTCTGATGGTCAGGAAGTCCAGAATCTATTTCCCCAGTGTGGGACTCAGTCCAGGAGAGGAGAGTTTCTGTATCAGGGTCTGTGGGATGAAGGTGTTGAAGGCTGAGGAGAAATCCAGGAAGAGCAGACGGATGTAAGAGTTCCTGTTCTTCAGGTGGGTGAGGGCTGTGTTGATCATCGATGAAATGGCAGTGGATCGGTTCTTCCTATAGGTGTATTGATGGGGGTCTACAGTGACGTTAATGGAGTCCTTGATGTGGTTCATGACTAGCCTCTCGAAGCTCTTCATGACTACCGATGTTAAGGCTATAGGCCGGTAGTCGTTCAGCCTCGTCACTGTGGAGCACTTGGGGACGGGGACGATAGTGGTGGTCTTTAAGCAGGGGGGCACAGATGACAGTGACAGTGAGGCGTCTGTTAAACAACCCTGGTTGTAACAACCAGATTTGTTACTCTTCTGTGAACCTAATTAATTTGTTTGTTATTGACTTTTGCTCAATTAAGTTTCTTATGTATACATTGCAAATGGTATTTTACAATTTATTTTGTTCCCCCTATAACTGATGGAGATATATAGATATTATTTATAATGTATAAATATCTTGTTTGTCATTTAATTAACTCTATATCATTAAGAAAATAAAAAGTGGCGTTTTATTAGAGAATTTATTTTTAACAGTGCCAGTAATGCCAGAATTAATAATTAATACTTTGTGGTATTCTGATTAGTAATGTAATTATATTAGCTGTGTTACCACCCCACGCCAGTAGAGGCAGTATGAGGCCCAAAAAGATGCCACTAAGGAGCAGTTTTAGAAGTTCACAGAAAACTACAGAATCTGTTAAAAACTGTGAGCTGCACTGAAGTAAATAAAAGAGAGAAGTTCAAATACATGCTGAGAGTGAAAATCCTTCCTAAAGGTGAAGATATATCACAGATTTCAAAAGAAAATTAAAACAGGAGAAACTGATAATATAGGAAATAGCGCCCGCTTTACTTCTGGAGTGCAATGGTCCCATTTCCAAATAAGGTCTGAGACTGACAGAGGTCCGTCCCGCCCTTCCTGTTTGCTGCAGAGAGGTGGACTTGGTATGATTCTGAGCTCCATATGTTCAGCCTTCAACTAGGAGGCGCCATCGAGACCCAGTCTGGAAAGTAAAGGATTCAGTGGTGTGCAAAGAACAAGGTCTGCGTTTGGTCAGGATTTTATTAAGACTGTCTGATCTGCTGAGACCGACTCACCGAACCCCTGGGGTTCGACCGAACCCAGGTTAAGAACCACTGGCTTAGAGGCTTTGGCTACTCAAATACATTTTATAGCTCATTCAGACATGGAAACAAAAGAGGAGTTTCAATTCTAATTCATGACTCGGTAAAATTTGACTGTAGCCATGATCTGTCAGATAAAGAAGGGAGATATGTGATAGTGAAGGGGACTCTTGAAAACGTAAAGGTAACACTGGTCAATGTCTACAACCCCCCAAACATTAACATACAATTTCTTAATAGCCTCCTCAATAAAATCATTATGGAAACAGAGGGAATGCTGATCTGGGGAGGAGATTTCAATATGGTATTGAACACCAAGCTTGATACAACAAACAATAAAAAACAACAAAATTTAACTACAAAAAAATTTAAACTGGCACTTGAAGAATTTGGATTTGTTGATGTCTGGAGGGAATTAAACCCTAATATAAAAGATTATACCCACTATTCTGCGCCCAATAAAAGCTATTCCACAATTGACTACCTTTTCATGAATAAATTTGACATATATAAAGTAAAGGAATGTAAAATAGAAGAAACAAGTATATCTGACCATTCTTCCCTAACATTAAAATTAAATTTACTTTCCAGAAAACGCAAAACAGCATGGCGGTTAAATGTAGGCTTGCTGAACTACAAAACAATCAAAACTGAAATTTCCCATGATATAAAAACTTACATAGAAGAGAATGATGATGGTCAGGTTAACCCGATAATACTATGGGACGCACCTAAGGCAGTATTAAGAGGAAAATTAATATCAAAAACTGTGGCCTTTAAAAAATCCAGAGTGGAAGCCTATGAAAAAGAAAGAGCTAAATTAATAGAACTAGAAAAACAACATAAATTAACCCGAAATCCCAATCTGTTTATGAAAATAAAAGTATTAAGAAACAACATTGATAAAATACTTACACATGACATTGAAAAGAAATCGAAATTTATTAGACAATCATATCATGAAGTCTGACCTAAAGGGAAAAAACTGCTGGCAAAGAAACTGAAAAAGCAACAGTCAGATAGAAATATCTATAAATTAAAGGATGGTGAAACAAATCAAATGATACACGACCCTGTAATTATTGAGGACATGTTTAGGACATACTATCAGAGATTATACAGTCAGCCTCCTTTCGCTGAAGATGGACAGATAGAAACCTTCTTGGACTTACTGAACTTGCCCTCAATTGGAGAAAATCAAAACAAACTTCTCACTTAAGGATAGAAAAACAAAAAGCAATTAATAGGTTAAAAAACGGTCAAACACCAGGTAGTGATGGGTTGCCATCTGAGTGGTACAAATCCTTTAATGAAGATCTCCTAGCATAGAAAAATCATTTAATTACACTTTGGAACATGCAGTGGTCCCTCCGTCTTGGAGAGGAGCGATTATAACAGTTATTCCAAAAAACAGGATGAGTGAGACATGCTCGGATTATAGACCTATATCTATTCTAAACATGGATTATAAAATGTATACCTCGATATTAGCAAAACGATTTGAACAATTCATTGGAGATATCATAGATGAAGACCAAACAGGATTTATTAGAGGTCGCCAAACGCGAGATAATATCAGGAGGGCACTTCCCATTATAGACCATATTCAAAATAATTAAAAAAAGCTATTTTAATCGGTCTCGATGCAGAGAAAGCTTTTGACAGTGTAAGCTGGAACTTCTTATATAAAACACTTGAAAAATGTGGTTTTAATGAAAAGGCTGTACAGTGTGTGAGGACTTTATACCAATCACCAGTGGCCAGAATCAAGATGTTGTGTTTTCTGTGTGTTAATTTCGAGTTTTCTGTGTCCTTGAGTCTCTTCGTTGTCCTGTCCTCCCCTTGATTGTTCCCAGGTGTGTCTCGTTCTGTGATTACCCGCTGTGTATTTAACTCCACCTGTGTTCCTTGTTCCTCGTCGGGTCCTTGTCTTGTCAGCGTCGAATGTGCGTTCAGTCCTTCGTCTGGTCCATTCAATTACCAGTTGCTACCGGCGTTGAGCCCTGGCTTCTGCTCAGTCGTGCTGCCTGGTTGTGTGGATTTTCTGGACATTCTTTATTAAATTCATTATTCATCTTTACCTGGGTTTACAAGCGTCTGCCTCACCATCACCAACACCGCACCGTTTCATGACACAAGATTAATGGAAATCTAACTGATAATATAAAACTGGAGCGTTCTACCCGTCAGGGTTGCTGTTTATCACCAACACTATTTGCAATTTATATTGAACCACTGGCACAACACCTAAGACAACATAAGGATCTCAAGGGTATTGATATACATAATGAATTTCATACAATAGGTCTGTTCGCGGATGATGTAATCTGTTATTTATCAAACCCGGAAAATTCGTTGCCTTGTCTGATCAAACAGTTAGAGATATTCGGCTTCTACTCAGGATATAAATTAAATTTGAAAAAGACGCAGGTTTTGACATTCGGTTATACACCATCAGAAACGATTCGTGGACAATATAAATTAAATTGGAACTCTACTTTGATGACATACCTAGGAATACAATTAACGAAAAAGATAGATGAGCTATATAAAGCCAACTTTATTAGAGTGGACCAAGAAATGAAGAGGGACATTAGAAGGTGGGATGCTCTAACACTAGATTTCAGCTCTAGAATTGAAACCATAAAAACGAACGTATTACCAAGGTTATTGTATCTTTTCCTGGCATTACCTATAGAAATCCCGGACAGACGTTTAAAACATGGAACCGGATTATATCTGGATTCATATGGAACGCCAAAAAACCCAGAATAAGATTCGCAACTTTACAATTACCAAAAGAGAAGGGAGGTATGGCATTACCGGACTTTAGAGAATATTATCACGCTGCCCAAATAACTTCCATAATAAATATAAGTGACAAAAATTATGAAGCGAAATGGAAAAATATTGAACAAAAGGTCCATGGAAGAGAACCGCGGAGTATCATTGGAGATATAGAGACCACCAAGAATACACTTGAGAAAGTTAATGCTATTACCAGTTCCTCACTGGGTAAATGGTTATATATATAATCCGGAAATGCAAACTAGAGGAACAATTATGTTTGATCCAGTGGCCAGCTTATAACAAATATTTTACTCAAGACCTAAGATTTAGCAGCGTTATGCCTAGTCCTTAAAGATGGGCACTTCAAAGGTTTCCAGGAACTACAGCAAGAATTTGCTCTAAGAACTCAAAACCATTTTAGATATTTACAATGAAGGGTTTTTATAACAAAGAGATAAAACACAGAGTAGGTCAAAATGAACATGGGATTGTCAAAATGCTGATCGAGACCTATAAGGGTAAAAAACACAGAACTGTATAAACATCTATTGGAAAATAGAGGCACTAATACTTTGGATATTAAAACAAAATGGGAAATGGAAATTCTGCTAACGGAAGACGACTGGTTGAATATCTGGAAGACCCAAACTACGACATCCTCTTCCAGAATTTGGAGAGAACATTGTTGGAAAAATATAATCAGATTTTTTATAACACCCAAATCTACTGTTCAACCGTGTTGGAGAAATTGTGGAGCAGTTAATGTTAATCGTGCCCATATTTTCTGGCTTTGTCCTAGAATTACACAGTTCTGGAAGAAAATACACAAAAAGATTGTAATAATATTAGGTTACATAATACCTAAGACCGGTCTGGTTTTATATCTTGGCCTTTTGGAGAATGTTGTTCTTAATAATGACTGTTATTTGTTTAAAATTCTGCCAAAAAGGTAATAACTAGGAAGTGGTGCCAGTCTGACCCTCCCACCACAAAGGAAGGACACAGACTGTGAAGTCATTATATGAGAAGGAGATTCTAACACTGAGGACCCAAGAAGAGCAACGTGAGGACAAATGGGAAAATGGAGAAACATCACATCAACGCTACAGGACTGATTTTGGATATGAACGGTAAATTCTGGAACAGGAGTCTCTCCCCCCACTGGCTTATATTTGTTTTGTTTGTTCTGTATTTTTTGTATTGTTTGATTTTTCTTTTTGAAAGTATTCTAAAAATTTTCAATAAAAATAAAGTTATAAAAATTTTTAAAAAATACAGAAGGACGGCCATCTTTAACCGGGAGGAGCAGCTGAACTGAACTGAACTGAACTGAACCGAACCGAACCGAACCGAACCGAACGGAAGTTCTTTCATGGAGAACTGTTTGACTCAGACTCGGTTGTTCGTTGCCGTTGCCTCAGAACGCTGCAGGACAACAGGAAGTTGCCCTCAGTGGGACTTCCTGTGCTCGGCAGGATTGGACGGATTCATCACGGTTCTGATGAGTTCTGATCGCTGCTCGTGGATCTACAAAACTCCAGGCCGAGTTGTGTTCTGCTCTGGGTTTCAGCCGTTCACCAGTTGCTGTGTTTGGACTGGTTCGGGTTCTGATCCGGTTCTGGCTCCTGAGAACTGCTTCATTCTTAGGCTCCAGAACCGATCCGGTCTGAACCTACGGGTTCCAGCGGACCTGCTGGTTCTGATGCTGATCCTGGTTCTAGAATGACAACAGAACCTGTTTTCAACTGTGAAACTCTGCGGATCAGAACTGGGTCATAACTGGTTTCTTCTACGACCAGACACACTGGCAGAACCGGTCCAGTTCTCAGACAGGTTGCCATGGAAACACTGTTCCCAGGGAGGAGGTGGGCGGAGCCAGCAGCAAAACCTGGAGTCAGCAGGTTCTCAGGTGAGCATCAGGGTGGTGGGCAGAACCCGTCCAGAACCAGAACCGCTGCAGCTGGATTGGCTGACAGTACACATGTGAGGGGGCGGAGCTCCAGGTGAGGCAAAGGAACACACACCTGCTTCAGGCTCGGTTCTGATCCAGTTGGGTCTGAGACGAGCTCTGAGACAGGACACACCTGGACCCAACCGGAACCAACTGGACCCAACCAGAACCAATCGGTTCTAGCAGGTTGGTTTGAGGCCGGGAGTGGTTCTGGCTCAGAACAGGAACTGGTTCGGCCGAGTCCAGTAGAGGTGGTACCAGAACCGGCAGGGGAAAACTATGGTTCTGATCCGTAGGTCAGCCGGTCCGGTTCCAGTCAGCAGCAGAAACGTCCCCGATCAGAACCAGGCGGCTGAGCAACCAGGTTGCCATGGCGACTAGAGGGCCAGCATGGCGGCGCTGCGGATGGTTCTGACTCAGCTTGCTGACCCGGTGGTTCTGATCCGTGGGAACCCGAGTCAGCAGATGTTAATCGGGACCTCCTGCAGAACCGCTGCTGGACCGTCAGAACGTCGTCATGGTAACCGGCAGGTCATGTGACCGGTGTCCGTCTGTCTTTCCAGGACCTTCAGCATGTCGTCCCTGGACCCAACTGGACCGGACCGGGACCGGCGCAGGAAGGTAACCATGACAATGGCGCTTCACAGGAAGCCGAGAGGAGACCCAGACCAAGACCAGAACCAGAACCAGAATCATGCGAGCTGGAGCGTAAACTTAGTTTAGCTGCAGTTCCAGCTGCAGGTTCCTCTGGGCCACCTGCTCAGGCTCGGTTCTACAGACCGGTTCTGACCGAATGGAGGACCTGATGCGTTCAGGGTCCTGATACTGGTATCAGGTCCGAACCGGCCTAAAATCGGCCCCGGTGCGTTCAGCTTGTTTTCCGCCTGCAGACTGTCGTGTCCTCCCGTCCAGCAGGGGGAGCCTCTGAGCCGCTCAGTCAGCCCCAACAGGAGGTTCTTCCAGCGGGTTCCCTTGAACTGGACCTCGGGTCCACGCTCCGGTTCGAACAGAACCTCCAGCTTCAAGATGAGTCCGACTCCTCCCAGAACCGTCTTCCCCGACCCGAGTGGACCACAGGACTCCGCGCCCAAGGCTCCGCGCAGGTAGCCCACTAGAACCGGAACCCGCTGGGTCCAGATAGTTGAGTCAGAACCGACCGGAGGATCTCAGGTTCTCCTGGTGTTCAGAATATTCAGCAGGTTCTGGTTTGGTTCTGGTCCAATTAGACCCGTTTGTGTTTCAGGCTGAGCTTCAGTGGGATCTTCAGGGCCTCCAGGGAGTGGAACCAGCAATCCGGGTCGACCCACAAGCTGATTGGACGGAACCACAGAGACAAGGCCAGAGGTGAGACTGCTGCCCCCTGCTGGCCGGAGGTGGCATCACAGCCCGGCCAGGACCAGAACCAGCAGTATTTGTCCTGCTGATTCTGGTTCTGTTCAGATGGGTCCAATAGCTAAGCGGCGCCACCCCTCGCTCTGGCTTTTGTGTTAAATGGACCCAGTTTGGCCCAGCTGCTGGTTCTGGTTCTTCTCAGGCAGGAAGTGGCTTCTTCTTCTTCTTTTTATTTGATAGAGAATCTCCTCTTGTCGCAACAGCTGTTCTGGTTCTGGTCCAGCCTGTTTGTTTCCTCTTGAGAGCCGTAGTACTGGGAGTACTGGAAGAACTGGGAGGAAGATCTCAGCAGAGACAACAACTAGTCTCTCAGAACTGGGTTAGAACCAGCAGGAGTGGCAGTGGACTGATTCCTGCGCTCTGATTGGACACCGCTGTCCTCCATGAAACGTCTCGGCGGCCTGATGCTGAGGAGGCGGAGCCAGCAGGGGGACGGCAGGACAGTACGGAGCCGGACAGACGAGGACGCTCCGTGTCTTGCATGAGGGTGAAGGACAGGGTGGGGACTTCCTGTGTGGTCCTGTGTGCGGGATTCGGAGCGCCGTCTCGGTGACTTCCTGTCCACACAGGAAGTCACCGAGACGGCGCTCCCGCGGCGTCCTCTGTCCCTCAGGAAGAGACGGGGGCGTGTCCAGGGGGACGTCCACTGTTCTACAGTAAGATAAATGTGTTTGTTACCATAGCAACCACCTCATGACACTTGTCCACCAGGCCTCCAAAAGGACAGAACCGGGTCGGATTCTGATGGATTCAGATAGGTTCAAAGGTCAGGGAGCTCCTCAAGGGAGAGGGGCAAACTGCTAGTTAGCTAATCTAGTTAACTGGTTAGCTAGTTGGCTAGTTAGCTAATCCAGTTAGTTGAACCTCATGGTCATATTTGAAGCATTGGTAACCTGGTTCTGGTTCCGGTTCTGTTTCCAGATGATGAAATGAGGAGAATAGAGCAGCTATTCATTGCCGAATCGGGCCAAACCGGGCCGCATGGCTTGTGGAAACAGTGTTTCCAGTGCTCCCAGTTCTCCCAGGACGAATGTCCAGTTAAACGCAGTCAGAACTTTCCTCTGTACCAGCAGCTAGGGATTATGGGTAATGAAGTTCTGGTGAGAGCAGCAGCAAGAAGCAGCTGAGTGTTTTCAGGCTCCTGTGTGTGTGTGTGTGTGTGTGTTAGGCTCCAGCAGCGCTGATGGAGGCATTATGGGGCCTTGCGACCTTTGCTGCCTGTGTCTCATTAACCATGGCAACAGCTGCTTAAAGAGTTGTTAGAGAGAGCAGAGCATCACTGGCTAAAGATGGAGCAGCTGGCTGCACGACCTGGACCGGGATCAGCAGAACATGGACCAGAACCCGAACCAGCTGGACCCGGACCGGAACGGGTTTAATAATGTTTGGTAGACTCGGCTGAATCAGCAGAGGTCCATTCCGCCCTCAGGTCCAGGTTTGGTTCTGATTGTTCTAACGGCTCGGCTCGTTTCCCAGAACCTCTAAGCCGGGGGCCGCATGAAAAATCAGAAATATGTTGGAGGGCCGAACCAGCAATGACTCTAATTTAATCTCGACTCATTAAACATTTTCTCATAGTCTTGTTGTAATAAAATATTTAAATCAGATTCTTTTAGTATTAAGAATATTCAGTAAATATTCATAAAAGTTAATTTGTGGTTTGGTTGAAGTGAGAATTAATACTAATTCTATCAAATTAATAGTTTGAAACAAATACAGTCATCACATCTGAGTTTATTTTTAACTTTTTAATCTCCCCACAACTGAAATGGTGTGTATTATATTAGTCAACTGATCGACTGCATATATGAGCAATAAATGGTTTTAAGTATTGGAAAGGCCTGACGGACCTGCAGTGCTGCAACCTGAAGGACCGAGTAACACAAAAGTACGGCAGAAACTTAAAGAGGTACACACACAAAACTAATATCACTTTAGGTAACAATATAATAACTCATTACAAAATGAAACTGTAATGACTTGAAGACCTGTAAGAAATTACAAAAATAAAGTACTCCAAAACTGAAGTACTACAAGGAATAGAAAGCTTCCAGTATCATGTCCAGTTGACTTGTTCAATGAGAAAAGTCCAGTCTGTCTTGAGCTTCAACAAGTGCACTGAAGTCTGGCTGAATGTCTGATGGAGCTAACGGCAGGACGGCCGCGAGGTGATCATCAGTTATGGAAGACCTGAATCTGGATTTGTTGAGCTTCATCACTGAAAATGTCTGTTCACATACATACGTAGATCCGAACAGCACAAGGATTTTTGAGCTCGTCTCCTCAAGTGTGGAAAGTTCTCCTGTTTAAGCAAAACTCGAGCAGTGGGACTGAGCCGCAGCGCTCTGCCAGAACTGTGTCAGACTGCAAGTCAATGAGCTCTGAACATCTCTGGATGCATTATCTACACTGCAAGTGAAGGGAGAAGACACCATGTGCATTTGAAGTCTTGAAATCGCCTTGAAAACTCAGCCTGCTTCTAACATGGATGAGAACCTCTGGATCTGATCTGCTGCTGGGGAGGCAGATGACTGAGATTATTAGCCTTGATTTGGCTTGACAGAATCTGCAACTTCCTACTGAAGGCTTTGACTGCACTGTACATTTCATACATAAAAAGACAATTGCTCTGCAGTTTGATCAGATGAATGAACTAAATGTCAGTCACATCAACAGTAAAACCAAGATCTGCCAGCCAGTCTGACTCTGAAAGCTGAGGGATGGCGTGTCCCTTCCTCACAGAGATCTCCTGAATCTCCTCTCTCAGGTCCCAGAAGCTTTTCAGCTCTTTTCCCAGACTGAGCCACCTGACTGCTGTGTGGTAGCTTAGGTCCTGGTGGTCAGTCTCAGTTTCCTCTAAAAGTGAGACAAACTGTCTGTGGTTCAGAGCCTTTGCTCTGATAAAGTTAACTGTTTTAGTTAACGACATCAACACATGAGCTTGCAACTTGGCTACCAATGGACCTTACCACAGAGGCCGCTTTTCATTGGCTGCTTTTCATTCTACGTGGTAGCGCGGCTACAACGTGCGTGGCCGTCTCACAAACACACTTAGCTTCCCGTTAGCTAAGTGCAGCATAATGGCAGAACTGATACAACTTCTACACCTTGAAGCCTGTCTGCTACACAGTCTGACGTTAGCTAAACAGATCAATATGCAATGTGTCTGTATCTGACATACACTAAAGATTTTATTTTAGCAGAAAAGGCTTTGGACTAAACTGTTGCTCATGTTAGCCACGTTAGCACCAAGTACAGTGTATCAGGTCTAGGCACACTCAAGCATTTCAACAAACCACAGGAATCACCCACTGATTTCAAAACGATGAATGCCCAACTTACCCAGCCTGGCAAGACCAACAGACATCAGTGATCTTGTCCACAGCTATACTGATGTAGAGGGTGTGTGGATCTGCCGTTTTCCTCATGGAGCAAAAGCATTTTGTTGTGACTCTCAATGTTGGAGGCGTCGCGAGGCTCAAACACCTTGATCTCATCCAAAAAGATGACATGAACTTGTTAGTTCATCTGTATTGTAGCAGCTGATATATTGTGAAGATCCTGTAGAAATGATGCACTAATGGAGTCAGAAATACACTGGAGAGAATCAGTCCGAGTGGAAGACGCCATGTTTACAGAGAAACAACGCGCTGCCAGGTTTTGTTTGTGAGACTTGAGGTCACTAGGTCGGCTGTGGGCGGAGCTTGGTAAGGTCCTTACAGACGACTCAGTGGCGCTCTTTCTCTGAAAAGTTCTTGTATCTCTTTTCGTGTTTGGTCACGTAGTGATGATGGATATTATATTCCTTTAACACAGCCACCTGTGCACCACTAACTAAACACACGGCCTTGCCTTTGACTTCAGTAAAGAAATATTTCGCTGTCCATGCCTTGCTGAAAATTCAGCATTCAGAACCAACTTTTCTTTTTTTACCGTGAGATGACATTTTGTGGGGATCGGCTGCTAGCATCACCTGTTACTGTGCGTTAGCATTTACCTACGTGCATTCATGAACGGTGCGTGAAGCCCTTTCAAAATAAAAGACAGCTGCGTCGCATCCACACAAAAATACGTTTTTATTTTTGACTGGGGGGCCGCGGGCCGGACAGGGATGCCCAACGGGCCGTAAAATGCCCAGGTCTGCTCTAAGCGGACCTGGGGAAAGGATTTCAGCCCAGAATGTTCTGCCTGGTTTTGGCGTTGACAACTAAGAAGAAGAAAGGTTGTGTCCATATTAGTGGGAAGTTTAGTGGAGGGAAAAACTAGGCACATTTCTATCTCTTGAAGGAATCTGTGTTCAGTGAAACTCGTTAACGTTTTCTGGCTCCAGCAGCTCTCCAGAGCATCCTGCAGGGGGCGCCAGTTCCTCATGTTGGTTTGTTGTTTCCCCTCCCCTCCAGCCCCCTCCTCCCACAGGCAGGTGGGCGGTTTCCACCTGGAGACGTACCTGACGGAGCCACGGCGCCCAGAGGCCAGCAGGCCGCGCTCCTACTCCTCCCCTCCTGACGCCGCTCACCTGGCTACCTCCACCTGCAGCTCTCTGCCCCCTCAGGCCCCGCCTCCACCTGCCTCTGCTCACACCTGGAGCCAGGTGAGTAGCTGAGGTGTTCGCTGCGGTGGAACTGCTTCCTGTGTGGACAGGAAGTCCTTGCTTCTGGCAGGGAGTGATAATCCATCTGACTCTAAACAGTTCCTAGAAACGTTAAACTGTATGGATTTTATTCAGCATGTCAGCCGGCCCGCTCACAACAGGGTCACCAGGTCATGACCTTTGGTCTGCGACCTCTGGTGGTGACCTGACCATCTCTGTGTGTTTTTTAATTTGATCCAGTGTGAGGCCACGGCTGTTAGGAGGCGCCACCTGACCTCTGAGGCGATTGGTCATTTTATTGAGGCTATTACCCATAATCCTCCTGTTATTTTAGCTGCTTCCTGTGACGCAATGGTCAGCCAATTTTTCAACAAACTGAAATCTAACCTGGACCATGTAGCTCCATTAGTTTCAACAAACTGTTTTTAATAAACAACTATGCCCTAAAAATGAAAATTTAAAGAACCTTAAAAGAAATGGCAGGAAACACAAACTGAGAACTGATCCCAAACTTTGTGAACAGTTCCACATATGCAACGCTGCTGTCCGAAATTCAAGAAATTCATATTTCACCCAAATAATTAACAGTCACAAAAATAATCCCACAGTTTTGTTTTCCACCATTGAAAATCTGATGAACTAACTTTACTGCTCGTTCACAGACTGACTCTGCGAACAGTTCAGATCAAGTCAATTAGAGCTGGAATTGGATCTGAGCAGAACCCTGTTTTTAAACCCACTGAATGTTTTTACCTGTGGAAACTCTGGACTGTCTACCTGAGCCTGATACTCAGCAAAGTTTTCTCTCCAGTCCAACCAGCCACCTGCCTCTTGGACCCAATTCATCATCACTGTTTCATTCATTTTATGGATGTTTTGAGTATGAGATTTTAAATATTGTAAATATCGTTTACAGCATTGGAGGAATACAATGATTCATAAAACTGTAAAAATAGAAGTTCTGGTAATGTGATCTGACAATAATTGATTATATTTGTATCTTAGTGAAAGAATTACTTTGAGTCTCTGTAGCGTTGTCCTTGTCCAGACGCCTGATTTGTTGCTCTAAATCCACCGACTGCTCGATTCCTTTTCCTCCTTGCTGCTCAAAGATACAGTATATAATATCTCCCCTTAAATAGGCTTTCAGTTTCCCACAGTATTTTAGGAGACGTTCATTTCAAGGAAAAACGTATCTGCTCTCTGATAAACTTACAGAATTCTGGCTCCTTCAATTTCCACGTCCTTTCAGTTTGGTTCAAATGATCTAAATGTAAATCCAGAGAAAGGGGGCGTGGTCTGAAGTTGCTATATTGTGATATTTTAGAATTGTAAATTTTAGAAGTGTAGAGCAAAATTCTTGCTCTACACTCGGGTAGAGCAAGAATTTTGCACCCATCATTAAATCAATCTGTGTGAAGACATTGTGAACATTTGAGTGAGAGTTCGCTCTGCTCTCTCTCGCTGAGGCTCCTGTCCTGCTGCTCCACAGCTGACCAGGACCAAGGCAGGCTCCCATCACACCTGCTTTAAAACCACTGCGCTGGCTCCCAGTATGGCTCAGGACTGATTTAGGATTCTTTTACTGGTTTTTAAATTTCTTAATGGTCTTGCACCATCTTACCTTGCAGAGCTGCTATTACCTTACAAACCCTCTGGCACCGGACTGATAACGGTTCCCGGAGTCAGAACTCACACTGATGGTGAGGATTCTTCCCAGTATCACGGCCCAGTTTGGGGAACGGTCTGCCAGGGAACCTGAGGGCTGCAGGAAACGTTTCTGTCTTTAAGAGCCGATCCAGACCCGATTTAACCGAATCATTTCTGCTCAGTCTGCATTTTCCATCTGGGGCTGGAGGGGAGTTGTTTGTTTCTGTTGATCTGTACAGCACTTTGATCTGCTTTTAGAATGAAGGGTGATTGATCGATTGATTGATCGATCCATCTTTACCTGTTTTCTGTCTCACCCAAATCACTAAAATCTGTTTGCTGAAAGCCAGAAAACTTGGTGAGGATTTTATTTTTGCATTCTTTGTCGGTATCAGGGAAAATCAGGACCGGCCCAAGCCTCCACGGCGCCCTGAGCAGCCGCTTAGTTTGCTTACGCTTTGGGCCGGCCCATTTCTAAACTGTGTTTTAAAATGGAGGACAGCTCAAACCTTTTGGTTTCCTTCACAACGTCTGACAGGTTAGCTGACTCGTCTGAGCCGCACCTGGAACGCCTTCTGGTTTGTCTCGATGGGAAACGAACCAGAACCAGAACCAGATCGGTCCATCCTGGGACTATTTATCAAACAGTAAAGGTTCTTCTGTTCAAACTGTCAAACAATAAACATGGACCAGTTCTGATCTGGTTCTGGTCCAAAATGTGCAGAGTGAGCCCAGAACACAGCCCTGCTGTAGCTGGTTCTGTTCTGACCGGAGCGGCCGCTCCAGACTAATGGAGGAATGAGGTCTGATGAGTGGAGCTGACCGGCCTGAGTGACCATCGTCACATTTGGAGGAAGAACGAGGAACCTTTCGCCACCCTTACTGTGAAGTATGGGAGTGGCAGCCTCATGCTGTGGGCCGGTTGCTGCAGGAGGACCCGGTTCGCGTCATGAAACAGTTAAAGCCTGGGCACAGGCTGGTCTTCCACAGCAGCCTCAGCTTTCAGCCACGGTGACCGACAGTCGATGGTCTGGAGTCACAAAGTCCTGATGGAGGCAGATCATCCATCATGAGGCGGACTACAAAATGGACTCCGTTCCCCCAGGAGGATCGGACCAGAACGCCAGGAGAAGCTTGAGGAAGGAAACCCAAAAGGTTTGATCCAAACGGGTTAAAGACGGTTATCAATGGAATAGAAATTTCTACTTTCAATTAAAGGAAAGTTACTAAACCATCTCTTAAAAATGTCTGACAGGGTTTCATTATCACACTGAAGAACAGAGGCATTGAGCCGGAACAACAGCGGCGTGTTCAGGGCATTTAGATAGCACAGGTGGGTTCTGTAGTTTCTATGACCAGAGAAGATAAAGTTCTGTTCAGGTTCTGTCAGCTGGGCCCATCTAACTATTCATTAGAAACATTCTGCTTTTATTTTCATCGCTTTCACCGGAAGTTAGTTAGATCAGCTTTTTATTTTGACCGAACGAAGCGACTGTTACCGAGAGAAGCAAGCTTTTTTCGAAAGTAGCCGAATATTGCCGAGAGCAGGCGGAGGTGTCAGACCGCTTTCCGGGCTCAGCGGGCTCTTCCATCCGGACTTAGATCCAAGATGGAGCACTGAAAACCTGCTCCATCTCCGAATAAAAGCCCTGAGGACTCTCGCGGAGAGAAGCCGCTCGGAGCAGTTCATGAACGGAGCCTGACCGGTAGGTGCTAGCCGTGGGCTCATCGGTTTCTAGATTCCCCTTGAAAAGTCTGCCATTTTAGCTGAAAAACCGTCATTATCTATTTCGCTGAACACCCTGGAGAGTCAGACCGGGTGACGTCAGAGCGGACCCGGTTCTGAAAGCATCGGCTGCGGTTTCATCACCGAACCACCGGTAAACACCGAGACGGGATTACCTGGTGACCAGATGATGCACAACACCAGGATGCTGTCTATGATGCTGCGTACGACCGCAGAGGCAGGGGCGCCGCCAGGAATCGTGGGCCCCATGACAAAACATTAAATTGCCCCCCCGCGCACCTTGTGTTACAATACAAGTCTATCTGACTCATCAAAAGAGTCACAATTTTAAAGGCTTGCAACTGCCTTGTTTTTTGTGGTCCAGTACTGATACTAGCACAATATTCACTGCTAATGAATTTTACATGCAACGGTCTGCATACAATTTTTTTTAATGATCAGTTTTAGCTCATTGAAATGTCTCTCCCCACCAGCAACAGTCACAGGCAACGTGCAAAGATACATGAAGCAATCCAGACTTCTCAAAAAATGCTATGTTATTGTATTTTGTCCAAGCTCCAGATTATAACCCTAATAAAAAAAAATTTTTCCACATTTGTTAAAGCTGTCACCATGTCGTGACAGGTAATCTGTGAAAAGATCAAGATCTCCTCCCTCAGCTGCTACTCCTGTCTAAGCACCGATCTGACCAAAAACCACCAGTCAGAACCAGGAGAGCAGTCTTGGTGCTGTCAATCAAATTCATTCACTCACTGCTAAGTGTGCTAAAGATTGTTTGAATTTCTGTCAGTAAGAAATACATTGTTTTTGTTGTGTAACTGTAAAGAAAGTAGGGAGACAGGGAAAATTCCTATAGATTCCCTGGAATGATGCTAACTAGCTTATCATTGAACACAGTGTTGCTCACCTTTTTTTTTTTTACTGGGACAGGGGTTAAAGGTTATGGTGGTATCGGGGTTAGAGCTGCTGCTGACTCACTTATCTGTTGTTAAGTGTGGTAAGAGGTGCAGGGACATGTTAAATATATGAACAAGTTGTTAAATTCTTTCCTTAATTCATTGAATGTTAGTGAAATGGAGGCAAACAGTAGCCTGTAGCTAAGCTAACTATGCTAAATGGTTGATAATCTCACACAGTTACTCACTTCTCTTGGAGAAAAACTGGGCTATACATTGACACTCTTGTCTTTTTCTCTCTATATATTTTGAAAACCTGGCTATAATTTTTCTAGGCATCATAGAAACAACCACAGATGTTCTGGTCTTTACTGACGAACCATTTTATGCAGATCCAGGGTTTTCGTACAAATATGGATGGGAGCTTTTTTTAGTCTGGGAGTGGTAACATTTTGTTTTTACTAATAAAACAATTTTAAAAACACTATGATTAATTTAGTAATGACAGGGCCCCCAATTTTTTTTCTACTTCTATAAGAAAAAAATAATTTTTGTGGAGGGCCCCCTGTCAGCCAAGGGCCCTTGGAATTGTCCTAACTTTTCCCCCCTATATATTCCCTTATTTTATTTAATCAGGTAAACCCCGTATAAACCCAGCGGTACCTGGGATTAGACCAGGTACCGCTGGGGAACTGGTCAGTTAGTGGTTGTCCTGGTAACTGGCTGTTCTAATGGGGAACTCTGGTGGTCAGTAGGTCCAGGCTGCAGAACTAACTGTTTCCACTGGAAGGAAAACCTCGTCCTTCGTCTCTGCTGTGGAGCAGCTGACAGGTTCCTCCAGTCCCACGGTCAAATAATCCCTGAACTGGGACTCCAAATCCTGCCAGCACTGACCAGGAAACTTCATGGATGCAGAGAGAAGGAGGAAGTTCAGATTTAAAGGGCAGCAGCAAAAGCGAAGGAGACGGATTAGCAGAGCTAGCTGATGGAGGCATCCAGCACATATTGCTGTGGAGTGAGATACTGAGCTGCTAGCAGGTCATGGTAGTCATGAGGTCATCAAACGCCAGCTGTCTTCAGTCAGAGGCTTCTTCAGATTCGCTGCCACACTGACTGCTACTGGAGAGCCTTCCAGCTCGCCTCTTTAACAATACTGGGATGATCCCAGTTCTGCCAACATTTAAAGTTTCCCTTGAGATGAAGAAAGTAGCAGAAAGTGATGCAGGCGGGGTCATAAAGATGGTTTATTGGGAAGATGCCTCACTCTGTCTGTGTTTTCCGTCCAGGTGGAGGTCGCTGGCGGCATGTCGGAGCAGCTGGATCAGACGGAACCCGGAGATGCCGGTAAGGCTCCTCTAATCCCTCGCCTCTCCGTCGGGTCGGCAGGTTTTGCAGCCAGGTGGGATGTTGTCTTGGCAACAGACGGTTCAGAAGCAGAACCAGCTCACTGGAGAGTTGAAAGGACAGCAGCGATCATAATCTGGGCAACAGGATCGGTTCTGACCCACGGTTCTGTGGTTCTGACCCGTGGTTCTGTTCTGTGGTCCAGGATCCGAGGAGTCGGAGAGAGACATCTACATGCGGTTCATGAAGTGCCACAAGTGCTACGACATCGTCCCCACCAGCTCCAAACTGGTGGTGTTCGACACAACGCTGCAGGTGAGACCAGAACCACGCTGGGTTCTGATGGGTTCTGTTGCAACAGCAGCTGTGTTCATTACTGAGGTTGGTTTTAATCAGATACCAGACCTCCCAGCCCCTCTGGGTCGGCCCGGTTCTGATCTGTGGGCCCTTCTGGGTCGGCCCGGTTCTGGTGGGGCGTTGTCGTTGCAGGTGAAGAAGGCCTTCTTCGCGCTGGTGGCTAACGGGGTGAGAGCGGCTCCTCTGTGGGAGAGCAAGAAACAAAGCTTTGTGGGTAAGAGTACCTTGCTTCCTGTTGAACCTTCACAATAAAAGCCTGACACGTCTCACCTGATGGAGGTGATGACGATGATAACAGGCGGTTTTTGTTCCAGGAATGTTGACCATCACAGACTTCATCAACATCCTGACCAGATACTATAAATCCCCCATGGTAACACACACACACACACACACCTGTCCCTGTGTTTGAAAGGGTGTTTTGTTGTCATAGCAACAGCTTATTTGACACATGAAAATCATAGATTTAGACCGTGCTCTGATTGGTTGTTGGAGCTGCAGGTATCAGGATTAGTCTGCTGAAGGTTTCTATGGAACCTGAAACCAGACGGGTTGACCTCTGACCCCTCCACCTCACTGAACCTCTGTGAGGCGTCAGCTGCCCCGCGTCATTGCTGCCGTCTCAGTGTGTTTCTTCCCAGGTGTGTCTCTCAGGTGTGTGTGTGTCCAGGTGCAGATCTACGAGCTGGAGGAGCATAAGATCGAGACGTGGAGAGGTAAGAGCCGACCGACCCGGAAGCCTCTGGAAAAGCCCTGAGAGTAACGTGTGCCCTCCATGTTCACAGAGCTGTACCTGCAGGAGACCTTCAAACCTCTGGTTCACATCTCACCTGACGCCAGGTAGATTCATCAGGTCATCCAGACAACATGGAGGTTCTGCTGGACCGCAGGTCAGACCAGAGTTCCTCCTGAAGGCAGAACAGCAGCTGTTGATTCTCTCTCTCTCTCTTAACCCCCCCGGCCTCCCCAGTGTGTTCGAAGCGGTCCACTCCCTGATAAAGAACAAGATCCACCGGCTTCCTGTCATCGATCCGATCAGCGGCAACGCTCTCTACATCCTGACTCACAAGAGGGTCCTGAAGTTCCTGCAGCTCTTTGTGAGTCTGGGGGCGAGTTGGGGGGACGAGTTAGTGGGGGGCGAGTTAGTGGGGAGTGAGTTAGTGGGGGCGAGTTAGTGGGGGGGCAAGTTAGTGGGGCGAGTTAGTGGGGAGTGAGTTAGTGGGGGGCAAGTTAGTGGGGACAAGTTAGTGGGGCAAGTTGGGGGGGCGAGTTAGTGGGGAGTGAGTTAGTGGGGGACGAGTTAGTGGGGGTGAGTTAGTGGGGAGTGAGTTAGTGGGGGCGAGTTAGTGGGGAGTGAGTTAGTGGGGGCGAGTTAGTGGGGAGTGAGTTAGTGGGGGCGAGTTAGTGGGGGGGCAAGTTAGTGGGGCGAGTTAGTGGGGAGTGAGTTAGTGGGGGGCGAGTTAGTGGGGGGCAAGTTAGTGGGGACAAGTTAGTGGGGCAAGTTGGGGGGGCGAGTTAGTGGGGAGTGAGTTAGTGGGGGACGAGTTAGTGGGGGTGAGTTAGTGGGGAGTGAGTTAGTGGGGGCGAGTTAGTGGGGGTGAGTTAGTGGGGAGTGAGTTAGTGGGGGGCGAGTTAGTGGGGAGTGAGTTAGTGGGGCGAGTTAGTGGGGAGCAAGTTATTGGGGAGCGAGTTAGTGGGGGCGAGTTAGTGGGGAGCGAGTTAGTGGGGGACGAGTTAGTGGGGGCGAGTTAGTGGGGAGCGAGTTAGTGGGGGCGAGTTAGTGGGGAGCGAGTTAGTGGGGGACGAGTTAGTGGGGGCGAGTTAGTGGGGAGCGAGTTAGTGGGGGGCAAGTTAGTGAGGACAAGTTAGTGGGGCGAGTTAGTGGGGGGCGAGTTAGTGGGGAGCGAGTTAGTGGGGAGTGAGTTAGTGGGGGCGAGTTAGTGGGGAGCAAGTTAGTGGGGGGCAAGTTAGTGAGGACAAGTTAGTGGGGCGAGTTAGTGGGGGGCGAGTTAGTGGGGAGCGAGTTAGTGGGGAGTGAGTTAGTGGGGGCGAGTTAGTGGGGAGCAAGTTAGTGGGGGGCAAGTTAGTGAGGACAAGTTAGTGGGGCGAGTTAGTGGGGGGCGAGTTAGTGGGGCGAGTTAGTGGGGGGTGAGTTGGGGGGACGAGTTAGTGGGGCGAGTTAGTGGGGCGAGTTAGTGGGGAGCGAGTTAGTGGGGGACGACTTAGTGGGGGCGAGTTAGTTGGGGACGAGTTAGTGGGGAATGAGTTAGTGGGGAGCAAGTTAGTGGGGGGCAAGTTAGTGGGGAGCGAGTTAGTGGGGGACGACTTAGTGGGGGGCGAGTTAGTTGGGAATGAGTTAGTGGGGAGTGAGTTAAGGGGGCAAGTTAGTGAGGAGGGAGTTGGGGGGACGAGTTAGTGGGGGGCGAGTTAGTGGGGAGTGAGTTAGTGGGGGCGAGTTAGTGGGGGGCAAGTTAGTGGGGCGAGTTAGTGGGGAGTGAGTTAGTGGGGGGCAAGTTAGTGGGGACAAGTTAGTGGGGCAAGTTGGGGGGGCGAGTTAGTGGGGAGTGAGTTAGTGGGGGCGAGTTAGTGGGGGTGAGTTAGTGGGGAGTGAGTTAGTGGGGGGCGAGTTAGTGGGGAGTGAGTTAGTGGGGCGAGTTAGTGGGGAGCAAGTTATTGGGGAGCGAGTTAGTGGGGGCGAGTTAGTGGGGAGCGAGTTAGTGGGGGACGAGTTAGTGGGGGCGAGTTAGTGGGGAGCGAGTTAGTGGGGGCGAGTTAGTGGGGAGCGAGTTAGTGGGGGACGAGTTAGTGGGGGCGAGTTAGTGGGGAGCGAGTTAGTGGGGAGTGAGTTAGTGGGGGCGAGTTAGTGGGGAGCAAGTTAGTGGGGGGCAAGTTAGTGAGGACAAGTTAGTGGGGCGAGTTAGTGGGGGGCGAGTTAGTGGGGAGCGAGTTAGTGGGGAGTGAGTTAGTGGGGGCGAGTTAGTGGGGAGCAAGTTAGTGGGGGGCAAGTTAGTGAGGACAAGTTAGTGGGGCGAGTTAGTGGGGGGCGAGTTAGTGGGGCGAGTTAGTGGGGGGTGAGTTGGGGGGACGAGTTAGTGGGGCGAGTTAGTGGGGCGAGTTAGTGGGGAGCGAGTTAGTGGGGGACGACTTAGTGGGGGCGAGTTAGTTGGGGACGAGTTAGTGGGGAATGAGTTAGTGGGGAGCAAGTTAGTGGGGGGCAAGTTAGTGGGGAGCGAGTTAGTGGGGGACGACTTAGTGGGGGGCGAGTTAGTTGGGAATGAGTTAGTGGGGAGTGAGTTAAGGGGGCAAGTTAGTGAGGAGGGAGTTGGGGGGACGAGTTAGTGGGGGGCGAGTTAGTGGGGAGTGAGTTAGTGGGGGCGAGTTAGTGGGGGGCAAGTTAGTGGGGCGAGTTAGTGGGGAGTGAGTTAGTGGGGGGCAAGTTAGTGGGGACAAGTTAGTGGGGCAAGTTGGGGGGGCGAGTTAGTGGGGAGTGAGTTAGTGGGGGACGAGTTAGTGGGGGTGAGTTAGGGGGGGGCAAGTTAGTGGGGGCGAGTTAGTGGGGAGTGAGTTAGTGGGGGACGAGTTAGTGGGGAGTGAGTTAGTGGGGGACGAGTTAGTGGGGGTGAGTTAGTGGGGAGTGAGTTAGTGGGGGGCGAGTTAGTGGGGAGTGAGTTAGTGGGTCGAGTTAGTGGGGAGCAAGTTATTGGGAAGCGAGTTAGTGGGGGCGAGTTAGTGGGGAGCGAGTTAGTGGGGGACGAGTTAGTGGGGGCGAGTTAGTGGGGGACGACTTAGTGGGGGGCGAGTTAGTTGGGAATGAGTTAGTGGGGAGTGAGTTAAGGGGGCAAGTTAGTGAGGAGGGAGTTGGGGGGGCGAGTTAGTGGGGAGCGAGTTAGTGGGGGTCAGTTGGGGGGGCAAGTTAGTGGGGACGAGTTGGTGGGGAGTGAGTTAAGAGGGCGAGTTAGTGAGGAGCGAGTTGGGGGGCCAAGTTAGTGGGGAGCGAGTTAGGGGGGCAAGTTGGGGGGGCAAGTTAGTGGGGAGCGAGTTAGGGGGCAAGTTAGTGGGGGCAAGTTAGTGGGGGCGAGTTAGGTGCGAGAGCTTTTCTACCCAAGACGTTCAGAGAGACAATGGAAGAGGCTTTCTAGTGTAACACCTTTACATTTCAGGTGTAAAGGGTAATCTTTCAATAACACCTGATTATCAAGTGGTATTTTCAAATTTCTTGTCAACTTTAAACATTTTTTAACTGAAAAACACAACGGGCCGCTGGATGAATGACTGCTTTAGCTGGTTTTCTGGGGCAAACCTTGCTGTTGGTACACTGTACCTCATTGTCTCCAACTATGTCTTCTTTTCTTGTCTCTTGACCTCTACCCCTTTCGGCTTCAGGTGTGTGAGATGCCCATGCCGGCCTTCATGAAGCAGACACTGGAGGAACATGCGGTGGGAACGTACTCCAACATTGCCTACATCCACCCCGACACACCGCTCATCACGGCCCTGTCTGTGTTCACACACCGCCGGGTCTCTGCGCTGCCCGTGGTGGATCATAGCGGTAAGCAGCTGTTTCCGTCGTCCTGTTAAGAGTTGATTTCTGAGAGAGTCTGATGAGCTGGGATCCTGTCTGCCTGCAGGGAAGGTGGTGGACATCTATTCCAAGTTTGACGTGATTGTGAGTATTTTCGTCCTCTGCTGGTTCTGGAGAAGTTGTCAGATTTCTGACTGCTGTGTTTGTTCAGAACCTGGCAGCTGAGAAGACCTACAACAATCTGGATGTGACGGTCACCCAGGCTCTAAGACACAGATCGCAGTACTTTGAAGGCGTCATGAAGTGCAACAAGCTGGAAACGCTGGAGACCATCGTGGACCGGATCGTGAAAGCTGAGGTACCAGGATACAGAAGGTGTCAAAAAGTTTCAAGGTTTTTATTGTGAAAGGTGCTGCAAAGACCCAAATCTGGTTGATTTTGAGTCTTTGTGTTTGCAGGTCCACAGGCTGGTCGTGGTTGACGATGAGTCTCATATCATTGGCATCGTGTCGCTGTCGGACATCTTGCAGGCGCTGGTTCTGATGCCTGCTGGTACCGACTTTATTTACTGTCTGTTCAGGGCTTCAGCCTGTCAGTAGATCCTTCAAGATCTGGTGATCCGGGTTTCTGTCTGCAGAAATTCTCAGTGGAAACAGGGTTTCCCCCAGTGCATTGTAAGCCTGGCGGGCTGCCATGCTTTACTAGCCCCCCCTTTACTAGCTTTACTAGCTAGGCCAAGCGTTGCTTCTTTTTGATTTTAGAAAAATTAATAATTAAAAAAAAGGATTTTTTTTTTGTTTTTTTACTAATTTAATCCGTTTTGAAAGCGTCTCTGTTGATCAGAGTGTTTCACTGGCAAAGCAAATTAATTCCTAAAATATATGTTTATAGTTTATGCATTTAAAGCCGGAGTGCGGACCAATCACACAGCTGGCGCCTCTGTGCGATGCTGATGAATGAGCTTTGAAGTTTACCTCAGCGCGGATCGCGCGCCCCCTTTCACTCAAACTGGACACAGGCTGACCTGTATGGATATTTACATCAACCCCAACAGAATCATGTTTCTTCGGAGTAGCCTACTCAACATCAAGGTAGGAGTTTAAAACCCACCGCGTTAGCTCTGGTTGCACAGCTCTATAACTTGTAGTTGCTTTCAGACGTGCGCGGTGAGAATGATTTATCTTTGTGAACAAAGAATTATGTGGCGTTTCCATCTCAACACGCTGCCCAGCGTGTGGCGCTGTTTGTGCTGTAAAGTTCATGTCTGAGTTCCCAGTTAGTCGGAGCGTTAGCGGTTAACTAACCAGTGCTAACCTGATCATGCAGGTTCAGCCCAGTTAGGAGCTTTTGTGTTCGTGTCATAGTCACGCATCACACTGGTTTAATCTTATTTTATTATTTTTTGTAGTATTATTTTTTTGGTTACACAATGCAACAAATCATATCAGACGCTTTGTCTACTTAGTCAGAGTTACTGAGAACGGAGATCTGAGAAACTCGTCCCATAAACTGGAGCAACCAAAACAGTTTCTGTGGCTCTTATTAAAACTCAACAGACAGAAATGTTAGAGCTGCTAAAGCCACATTAGCATTAAATTAAATTAAATCTCCGTTTGTTGCTCATCATCAGTGCAGCAGATTGAACTCATCCTGCAGGGCCGGTCCAAGGCTGCATGAGGCCTGGGGCAGAATCTGACCTAGGGGCCCCTCTTGCTGGGGACCCCTAGGTCCAACCCAGCTTCTGGGTTGGATTTAATCTGGGAGAGAGAGAGTAGATTAACTGGCCAAACTAAAAACAATCAGTTATAATTACAGTTTATTCATTTGCTCAAACTCAAAGATTAAACTCACAGCATCAGACTGTTGCTATGGTAACAAAACAATCTAACTATGAATATTGTTCTTTGAACTTTTACAAAGTAAATTTGCCATAAAATCTTACATATAAATGTTAAACAATTTAAATATTTTAATTTATGTTGAAACCATTAAATCAAATTTAGCAGCATCGATCATCTTAATAAATAAATGTTACATTTATGTATCTGTGTTAAAATATGATCATTTATGGCCCCTGAAGCCCTGGGGGCCCGATGGAGCCGCTGACTTCATTTGGATTAAACAAAAGTGCAAATAATTGATATTCATCTTAATTATATTTTTTGATTTGTTGTTTTTCAGACTGGTTGTTGGTTTAAATAGTTTCACTGGTGAAGTTTTCCAGTAAGATTTAATTACCCAGTAATATTTTTACTTTTCCTGTCTAGTTAACATGTTTTAATACAAAAACCTGGCGGACCGGTGGCGGACCGCCCGCCGGGCTCAGCAGGTTTACTGGGGGAAACTCTGGTGGAGATGTTGGTTCCCCCTCACAGCAGAACCAGAACCAAAGGTCTTAGATCCAACTGGGCCCTCATCCGTGTGTCTCTGTGTTTCCAGGACTGGGGAGGAAGGAGTCCATCACCTCCCAACCAGAACCCCTGAACCCAGCGGAACCAGAACCAACAGCTCCAAATGGGTCGGACCAGGACCCTGTTCTGGAGTCGGAGGCAGAAAGCATCCCGGGACCGGGAGGCGAGCCAGAGACAGAAACCGAAACTGATCACAACCAGGACCAGAACCAGGACCAGGACCAGGAAAAGAACCAAGACCAGAACCAAGACCAGGACCAGGAAAAGAACCAAGAGCAGGACCAGAACCAGGAAAAGAACCAAGACCAGGACCAGAACCCAGACCAAGACCAGAACCAAGACCAGGACCAGAATCAGAACCAGGAAAAGAACCAAGACCAGGACCAGAACCCAGACCAGGACCAAAACCAAGACCAAGACCAGGACCAGAATCAGAACCAGGACCAGGAAAAGAACCAAGACCAGGACCAGGACCAGAACCCAGACCAGAACCAGGAAAAGAACCAAGACCAGGACCAAAACCAAGACCAGGACCAGAATCAGAACCAGGACCAGGAAAAGAACCAAGACCAGGACCAGAACCAAGACCAGGACCAGGATCCCCAAGGAGCCACAGAGGAAGCTCCTGAGAGCGGCCAGCAGGGGGAGCCAGAGGAGGAGGAGGTGGCAGGCGGGGATGAGGGGGAAGAGGGGAAGTGACATCATCACAGTGCTTCCCCTTGGACTCTGACGACCCACCGCGCTCGGGTCAACCCACAGAAGAAGAATCAGGACAGGGTGGACTGTGATTGGACTGCTGCTCAGGTGGGCAGAGCCAGACTAACATGCTGATGCCAATCAGAGGAAGGTTCTGGTTCTGCCTGCTGGGTTCTGGAGAAGCTTCAGGAAGATTGGTTGCCATGGCAATGGATTGGTCCTCTAGCCCCTCCTGGTGGAAGTCTGTCACTGCAGCCTCATAACAGCCATGAAGCTCGACCACAACCAGAACCGGGTCACCCTGAACATCTGGACCTTCTGATGGTGGCAGAAACATTTGAATGAGCCAATCACTGTTGAGCTGCTGCATCATTTCCTGTTTCACTGACGTAGCCAATCACAGGTTGTTACTTTGGTGGAAAATGATTTTATTCTGGAAAGTGTTGTTTCTACTTCCTGCTGTACTGTAAAGGGGCGGGGCCCCAGACAGTTTGGACCAATCAGATGAGAGAATATTTAACTTTGTATATTCATATTTTACTGTTCCCATAGAGACAGAGAAATGTAGTATTTAACAGCTGTGATGTCGTCATGGTGCGTCTGTGACATCACAGTTTCCATAGTGAGTCGCTTTGCTGCTGCTGTGAAAACGAATTAAAACTGCTGATCTGAGATCTGCCAGTCTGGTTTTACTGGTCCAACTGGGGACCGTTATGTGACAGTAATGACAGGAAGGATGGCCGCATGTGTAGCATCCAACTGGTCCAACTGATCTAACTGGAACATTGAGGAATTTAAGGTAGCTAGCTTTAGCTTAGAAAACCTTCATCAGGTCTGTCAACACTGACCTCATGACCAGAACATACTGGGTCTAACCCAGTGATTTGAGTCAGGGGAGACAGGTGAGGCAGAGCCTCATCTGTCTTCATGGAAAAATAATTTATATTTCTATTTTCACCCTGTGGTTTGTACAATAAAGTATTTATTTTTCATTTAGCTTAACCAATTCTGATTATTTTTTCTTCAGAATTGCAGAATTTTTGCAATTTCCCATTCAAATGCTCAGAAGTGAAGTCGGTGAGGCAGCAGGAAGCTGAGCCTCACCTGGGATTGATCAACCTCTGGCTAACTGCGCTGGCTGCTACTCAATGTTTCTCCTGTCTGTACGCTGACAATAAAATGGTTAGAAACATTTAATACATAAACTGATTTTCCATAATTTAGCTTATGTACATAATGTTCAGTGTTTTTTGTCACCAACTCTGTGTGTGTAACGTGTTTCTGTGCTGAGCAGCGATCAGAAACCAGAGAACAGATTGGAGGTGAGGCAGGCAGTTCTCTGGCCTCATGGCAGGGGGCGCTCATGATCCCAGACATTGAGACTCCACAACTGCAGAGTAAGAGACAGAAACAGCGAGCTAGCTATGCTAGCCATGGAGCTAGCCATACAGTAAATAAGTGTAGTGCAGCGATAGATTTGTTTTCTCCTCTCTTCCAACGTCAACATGGATGACTATATTTCTACACTTAAACAGTTTTCTAAAGTGGATTTTCAATTGAAGCAGGAAATAATAACTTAAGGAAAAGCAACAGCGGAGCTGAAAGGTTTTCTAAGAAAGAAAGAAGGGAACCTCAGAGTGGCTTACAAGAAAAGACTGGCTTTGTGGATGTCCAGCTAGCAACGGCCTTTTCTGCTTTCCGTCCTTTTCTCAGCTTGTGGTACTAATGGGCTCTTTGCTCCTCAGCTTCCGCGTTCGGGGAAAAGCGGCTCAATCATTTCCGATCTATTGAAAATGTCTCTTTCCACTGGTTGTGTCCAAGGTAACAATTAATGATGAACATCGATCTGAAGCCCCGACAATAAGCTGGAGAAAAGTTTTAAGATGTTCGCCTCGTTATACACAGATACGAAGGTGAGTTTTACTTTCTTTAAACTGGCTAACATTAGCTGTAGCTTATGCTAGACATTTTTCTTGTAAAAATGTATCTAAACATTTTTCATCCATTCTAACGGACAATGTTTTTACCTTGTGTTCAAGTATATTAGGTGGTTTATTGTCGTTAGTGTCAGAGACCAAGTAACGGGGATTTTACGGTTCAGGCTTTTTGCTTCTGCAGCCTGAGGAACAACAAGCCCATAGCTTAACAGTAGAGCAGCTCTGGTGTCGGAGTTCTAGTTCAGCTGACTGTTCAGGTTTAAAGTTGTTGCTTTTAGAAAAATATGGCCGTGTTCCTTAAGGTCTCCTTGTTATTTCGCAAAATAATAATGTTAGCATGCATCAAATCTTATAAATGCGCAATAGCAACTCGAATGAAAATATTAAAACACCTAACATTAATACAGAAGAAAAAAATAAACATTTGAACAATATAAATGAAAGGATTACAATGGATTATAAAACTTGCCTCTTCCCAGTGGAACGAGTAACAAAAGGGAAGAAGAAATGAACAACTTAACATTTATAATGGTGCTGGAGGACCCTGAACAAAAGAAGAAGAAAGTAGGGCGGAGCTGGAGGACCAAACCCCTCACAGCAGACACAGAGGAACACAAAGACAGACAAGTATAAGAGGACAAATAAATTAAAGAAAACATTTTATGAAAATATACCACAATATAGACCCAGTTACACTAGCAAGACAATGAATGATAGATTTAACGATCTTGAAGCAACCCCTCGCTTCCATTGGACCCAGGCATCTTTATTAAATCTCGACCGGATGGAGGAGCCCGGTCCCAGGATGCAGCCAGAGAACAAGGCTCTTCGCCTGAAAGTGATCGATTTTGAGGCCCGTTCCAGGCGGCAGAATATTAAAATCATCGGGTTGCCGGAAAAGATCGAGGGTGGACGTCCAAGAGAGTTTCTGATGAAGTTCATTCCAGAACTGCTTGGTGCGGATCATTTTCACACAGCTGGAGGTGGACCGGGCGCGTCGGCTGGGAAGCAGGCTGCCTGGTGACGACGCGCGGCCGCGAGCGATGATGGCACGAATTCACTACTTCCATGTGAAGGAGACGATTCTACGACTGGCCCGTCAGCAGTTCCCCCTCCGTCACAAGGAAAGCCGATCATCATCCTCCCTGATTACCCGGCGGAGGTGATGAGGCAGCGGCAGGCTTTTGACAGTGTGAAGAAGCGTCTGCAGGGTGCTGGAGGAGGTCCGGTGTCCGGTATCCGGCGCGTTTCCGTCACCGTCGGCTCTACGGATGAGACGTTCTCCTCTCCGCGGGACGCAGAGGAAACTTTCCAGTGACTGAGCATCTGGAAGTTACAGACACTGTGGTATGTGCTTTTTGCTTTGGGTCATGCGGAGCCGGAATCGCGTTTAGAACAGCTTGATGTTTTGTACCATAATCTAAGTTTGCTAAATTTGAGTGGGTGAAAGAGCCTTTTGTGGAGTTGGCTCGGTATTTGTACGGCCCGGATTCCTCTATCTGCCTTTGTGGGGTTTTTATTCTCACTTTGTTTGGGAAAGTGGGATGGGGGCAAAGGGGTAATTTTTTGTTGGTGGTTCTTATTCAAAAAATATTTTACGTGTTTCAATACACTATCAGACTAACACGTGAGTGCACTGAAGCCATTCTGTTAAAAAATTTCTGTGTGTCATAACACATCATTACAAGGCGGTGGCATAACTTTTACCAGTTGGAATGTCAAAGGTTTGGGGCATGTCCTAAAGTATTTTCTCACTTAAAGTCCTTATCAACGGACATTGTATACCTTTTAAGAAACACACATCAGACACATACTGAGATGCAGTTGGACCAACCAAATTTTTCAGTCCACCTTTGCGGGTAAAGCTCAAGGGTTGGCAATTCTGATTCGTAAAACAGTTCCATTTAGACATATTTCTACTGTGACTGACCCAAATGGCAGATTTATATTGGTAACGGGCTATTTATAGTCCTTTTGTAGGATATCTGTACAGATAACACTATACTATATTTTAAATCAGTGTAAATGAATTGTGACCAATAAGGTCAATGGGTAGTTTCTCAGAAGATAGATACGACTCATGAAGGAGCAGACAGAGACTACAAGTCCTCTTCCAACCCTTCGATTTTACAAAACATTCTTGTACTAAAATATGAATAATACACTATTCTGTCCAGGCAGGTGCTTGATCAGCGGTTAGGGTTAGGTTAAATCAAGCAGAAGCACTTTGAGCTGAGTGATAAGCCCCATAAATTATTGACTCGTCGGCTGCGGGGCTTACAGGCCAACGGGGCAATAAAATTAAGTCCAAGGCGGGAACAATTATAATCGAACCAAGAAGCATAAATGAATATTATGAACGACTATACATGTCCAAAGCAAAAGGAAACGTCTTAAACTGGCTCAAAGATCTAAATGTCGCAAACATCACTGTGGAAGAGATCCTAGATGTAATCAAATCGTTTCCCGAGTTCAAAGGTCAGGTCCAGATGGTTTTGGAACTGAGCTCTATAAAAGATATGCCAGGAAGATCGCTCCTCTCCTCCGCAGGATGTTCGCTCACTCTCTTGATTCAGGAAGAGACTCATATGCATGAAGCTAATATAACAGGGAGGAGACAGAGTTTCATCATATCTTCCTATTTCATTACTGAATTGTGACATTAAAATATTTGCTAAAGTTCTGGCAAATAGGCTACATAAATATATTTCTCCTATTGTTCACCCGGACCAAATGGGCTTTGTCCCTAAAAGGTTTTCATTTTTTAATATCAGACTGTTGATGAACATTATGTATCGTAAATATGACAGTAAGTTTAAGGGAGCTGTTCTTTGCCTGGATGCTGAAAAGACATTTAACCAATTGGAAAGGCCTTACATCCTGACTGTACTTGAGGAATTTGGGTTTGGTAGTAAATTAGTGTCTTGAATTAAAACAACGTATGCTCAACCATCTGCCTCAGTCCTCAGACCAGGACAGGCCAGAACCTTTTCTCCTACAGCGGGGAACCGCCAGGGTTGCCAACTTAGTCCTCTGCTTTTTGTGGTTGCTATGGAGCCCCTTGCCATTAGTATTAGAAAACACTACTACTGAAAATAATCAAACCGATTCAATTGGGAAACATTGACCATTACATCTCATTGTATGCTGATGATGTTGTTGTTTTTCTATCACATGCTGAGCAGTCAGTGCCGACTCTCCTGGACCTTATTCAGTCATTTGGTGAGATTTCAGGTTATACTATTAACTGGCAGAAGAGTGAACGTATGTCATTAGGTGCAAGCCTTACTTCTGAATTCCTTGATAATTTAACATTTAAGATAACTAACAAAGTGAAATATCTTGGAGTTATTTTGCCAAACGACCCCAAACAAATTTTCAAATTGAACGTTAAAGAAAAAGTGGACAATCTTGGAAGGATGATCTCAACGATGGGCCGCATTATGCTATTGACATGATCTCCTTGCTTAAATTTTTATATCTTTTTCAGGGTCTGCCTATCTTTTTAACAAAGGCCTTTTTTTAAATCGTTGGACTCAATAATTTTGCCTTTTGTCTGGGGGTTTAAAGCTCATAGAATATCAAAAACTCACATAAACCAAGAGAGATGGGGGGGATTAGGATTACGCTGCTTTCAGCACTATTATTGGGCGGCGAATGCCAGGGCCTCAGTATACCGGCAGGAAGCTGAGGCTCCAGAACCATCTGCAAATTCCCTCTTGGGTGACTAATGAAAGAAGTTGTGTTATAAACAGTTCTCTTCTTTATCTCAGCACCAATATCTCCTACAAATAGTGGAGTAAATAATTGGATTGTTTTGAATTGTTTGAAAATATGGAAACAAATTAAGTTACACTGTAGTTTACCGGAGTCCTCAGTTCATGCTCCAATTTATCAATCAATCAATCAATCAATCAATCAATCAATCAATCAATCAATCAAATGTTATTTGTATAGCACATTTCAGCAGCAAGGCATTTAAAGAGCTTTACATCATTACAAACACAGAAACATAAAGCAACATAGAATCAATAATCAAAACACGACATTAAGTCAAGTTACATCAGTAAATTTGTAATTGATTACATTTCAAATACAATCCTAAACAGGCGGGTTTTTAGTCGAGATTTAAAAGAAGTCAGTGTTTCAGCTGTTTTACAGTTTTCTGGAGGTTTGTTCCAAATTTGTGGTGCATAGATGCTGAAAGCTGCTTCTCCTCGTTTGGTTCTGGTTCTGGGGATGCAGAGCAGACCAGAACCTGAGAGGTCTGGAAGGTTGATACAACAACAGCAGATCTTTAATGTATTGTGGTTCTGAGCCGTTCAGTGATTTATAAACTAACAACAGTATTTTAAAGTCTATTCTTTGAGCTACAGGGAGCCAGTGGAGGGACTTTAAAACTGGTGTTATGTGCTCTATCTTCCTGGTTTTAGTCAGAACGCCAGCAGCAGCATCTGGATCAGCTGCAGCTGTTTGATTGATTTGTTGGACAGACCTGTGAAGACGCTGTTGCAATAATCAATACGACTGAAGATGAAGGCATGGATGAGTTTCTCTAGATCTGGCTGAGACATTAGTCCTTTAATCCTGGAAATGTTCTTCAGGTGATAGAAGGACGACTTTGTAACTGTCTTTATGTGGCTCTGGAGGTTCAGGTCAGAGTCCATCACTACTCCCAGGTTTCGGGCCTGATCGCTGGTTTTTAGTTGTAATAACTGAAGCTGTGCATTGACTCTAGATCTATAACTCTAGATCTATAACTCTAGATCGTTCCTCTTTAGGTCCAAAAATAATAACTTCAGTTTTGTTTCTGTTCAGCTGGAGAAAGTTTTGGCACATCCACACATTTATCTGTTCAGTGATTGGATGGGGTCAAAGGTCACCTGGTGACATCGTAATGTAGAGCTGTGTGTCATCTGCATAGTTATGGTAGCTAATATTATTTCCTGTTATAACCTGAGCTAGTGGGAGCATATAAATATTGAATAAAAGGGGTCCTAGGATTGAACCTTGGGGTACCCCACATGTGACCTTTGACCTCTTTGATGAGAAGTTTCCTATTGAAACAAAGAAATCCCTGTTCTTTATGTAGGATTCAAACCAGTTAAGCACTGGACCGGAGAGTCCGACCCAACTCTCCAGTCGATTCAGTAATATGTCATGGTCAACACTGAGGTCCAACAGAACCAGCACTGTGGTTCTGCCACAGTCCGTATTTATATGGATGTCATTGAACACTTTGACTAGGCCAGTCTCTGTGCTGTGGTAACCATGGAAACCAGACTGGAAGGAGTCAAAGAGGTTGGTTATCGTTAGGAAGCTAGTTAATTGTTTACACAGCTTTTTCAATAACTGCTGATGAATCAGAGGTCAGAGGTCAGAGGTCGGCCTGTAATTCTGCAGTAGTGATTTGTCCAGATTGTTCTTTTTTATAAGTGGTTTGATTACTGCTGTTTTCAGAGCCTGGGGGAAAACGCCTGATGAGAGCGATGAGTTTACTATCTGGATCAGATCAGCAGCAATAACAGGCAGGACTTTCTTAAAGAAATGTTCTAGAGTTATAGATCTAGGACATCCAGGCAGCAGGAACTGGAGCTTATTGACTTATAATTTCCTGTAGGGTTTTATAATTAAGTAGTTGGAATTGGGTCATTTTTCCTGTATTTGTTTTGTTTGGGCACAGCATTGGTACTGACTTTATAGTGGATGTTTAGATTAATCCTCTGATTTTATGAATTTTCTCTGAAAAGAAGCTGGAAAACTGGTTGCAGGCGGCAAAACATTGGAATTCAGGTGGTAACGTCACAGGAGGGTTTGTGATTCTGTTAACTGTTGCAAATAAAGCTGGAGCATTGTTAATGTTTTTGTTTATGACATCTGCAAAGAAAGCCTCTCTTGCATGTTTTAGTGTTAAATGATAGTTACGTAGTCTTTCTTTATAGATGTCACAATGAACGTGGAGTTGAGTTTTACGCCATTTTCGTTTTGCTCTACGGCAGAGTTGTCTTGCAGATCTAACTGTTTGTGCATTTCTCCATGGAGATTTCTTTTTACCAGACACAACCTTCATTTTAATGGAATCAATAATATCTGAAACTTTAGACTGAAAATCATTTACCAACTTATCTGCATCATTACAGCTTAAGGGTGAGGAAGAAGAGTAGATTTGATTAAAAGTTTCTGCTGTGTTTTCTGTGAAAGAACGTTTTGTGATGGTTGCTGTTTGTCCAAGTGGGTTAAAAGATAAAGAACTTTCAAAGATAACAGGAAGTGATGCGACAGGCGACATCAGTTACAGAGACATTGGAAATATTCACACCCTTACTGATAACCAGGTCCAGTGTGTGTCCTTGAGTGTGTGTGGCTTGTTTGACATGTTGTGTTAGACCAAAATGTGTGTGTGTGTGTCTGGGACATAAGAGTGGATAGGGGGCTGACCCCAGCCCTAACCCTAACCCCAACCCCCCATCAACCAGAAGAGATCAAAGCCTTTAATGAATGAATAGTTGCTATCAAAGCCCAGTGTTTCTTAAACTCCACGTTACTCTGCATGTTTCCTGTAGCGAATCGTGTTGGGACCGTTGTATAGACTTACCGGTCCAGAATAAGTGTCCATCATCCGCTTTGACCTCCCCACAGGTTCTGCAGCACCATGCAGAAGTAGCACGGAATTTAGACTTTAACTTTGGTGATGAAGAAGCAGATGATGATCTTACAGGCGGTGTTGATGAGACACTGAAGGAGTTAGAACATGTTGGAGGAGCGACAGAACCGGTTTCTGAGCAGCGCCTTCAGCGTTTCTGTGGAAGAAACCCGGAAGCAGCTCAGTTTGGGTCGATCCAGCAGCGCACCGCCGTCTTCACGCAGCAGGCAACGCATCGCTGAGCTCCGTCTGACAGCCGGTGAGTACGACCTCTGACCCTTCTCTAGCCACGCAAACGGAACCAGAGAGGAGGTCAGCCAGCTGTTTGCGGTTTTCTGTTTCTGTCCACTGATGGAGATAACGGCTTCTTCCTCTGAGCTGGTAGAAAGTCAGACTTCAGCCAGTCTGAACCTGCACAGCTTCATCTGCTGTGCAGAATTTTAATGTTAATGTCAGTTTCTGTTTGATACCAACAGTTACTGGGAAACAGGCAGGAATGGGGTTTAAGATCTAGCTTGACTCAGGGTGCGTGGCCTAATGCTGGTACCTTACCCATCGCATTACCATCCTACTGAGGGTCTGTGATTAAAAACCCAGCTGTGCACATCCAGCGGAGACTTCAACCGTCCCACAGATCCAACCTTCTGTCTACTGGAGCACTAAATGTGCTGGTTTCTGTGACGTCACATGGCAGGAAAGGGATGTAGGGATGGGGGGGGACCATGGAGGGCAGGTCGCGTGGTGCTTACCTGAACTTACCTGAGATTTTCAATCAGAACATCAGACTGCAGTCTGGGCTGTTGAGAGGGGCATGTTTGGCTCACACTGTAACCTGACACCACAGGTGAGGCCCAGTTCTGTGGAACTCACCTGAAAGTCGTCAGGCGACTTTCAGAGCAGGTATGCATACAGAGTTCTGCATCTAGGGTCATGTTGAGCAGAGAAGCATCTTCTGAGATCATGAAAATACACATTGTGTTTCCTCTTCCACAACACGGATCCTGATGGTTTAGGTCCAGAACTCTGTTGAATTAACACGTGGCCTCTTCAGGTGAACCTTCCTAATATGTTACCAGGAAGCAACGTCATGGTTGCCTCCACTATAAAATTAGATTTTTCCACATTTTTTGCCGTATACAACAGTCCTGGAGAGATACCAATGAAGCTGCCTGAAGCCTCCATCTTTCCTGAGCAAACAGACGTTACCGGTAGAGGAAACTCTGTGTTGACCTTCCTCTACCAATAGAGGGGGCTCATCTTCATCGCCAGTCCAAGGTCCGGTGTCCTCCAATGGTTAGACGTGTCCCTGGTCCAACACCTGAGTCAAATGGCTCAGCTACTTCCTTTGTGCTGTCAAGTTCTCCAGGATCCAACTGATGAGCTGATTATCAAGAAAACTTCTGACTCGCGTTTTCCTCTGATTTCAGCTGTAGGTCAAGATGTGCACAGAAGAGAATCTTATTGATGTCATGGATGATATGCTAGATGGGGATTTCAGCACCTTCATATGGCATCTGAAGAAGGAAACCTGGAACGGTATGCAACCAATCAAAGGCTCCCAGTTGCAGAGGGCAGAGAGGATGGACGTTGTGGACCTGATGGTGCAGAAGTATGAAACCACTGGAGCCGTGCAGGTCATGAAGAATATACTGAAGAAGATCAACAGGAATGACCTGGTGAAGAAGCTGGCAGATCTGTGTCCTGAAGATGCAGCTCAAGGTCAGTCAGAGAGCTTCATGTCAGATTAATGACCATGAAGCTCCATGAACCACTGACTTCATGTCAGTGGTTCTGGAGGACCAGCATCTGGTCCTCCAGAACCACCCCAATGCTTCTCGACCCAAAACTGACCCACAACTTTTAAAGTCAGCTCCAGATTGCAGATGTTTGGTCAGTTTAATTTTGTAGCAATTCTTTGCTGTTTGTGTTTTTAATGTTGTAAAATATTCTTGGGTGTTTTGAAAGGCGCTGTCAAATAAAATGCATTATAATTATCATCATAGTTTGACCCAGTCATAGAAATTCAGGGTTTGTTGTAGTGACCGGGTTCTGTTAAAGTTTTAGTCCATCATCAGCATCCTGACATGAGTTTTTGACTCGTTCTCTAGTTGGTAGTCCAAAGGCGTCTTCAAGCTCCCAGGTCGACTCGGTTGAGGTGCTGAGATCGGTGAGGACGCAGCTTGTGGGGAAAATCTCCAAGCAGGTTCTGCAGCAGCTTCTGGACAAAATGCTGGAGAACAAGATTATGAACGACTGCGAGATTGATCTCGGTCCTATGAACCAGGGGGATAAAGTCCGGGCCGTGGTCGACATGGTCCGTAACAAGGGATCCAAGGCCAGCTCGGCTTTCATCGCCGCGCTGTGTGAACTGGATCCGTGTCTGGCAGAAGATCTGAACCTCAAGTAGAAGACAGAGGAGAGCCGGTCCCAGAGACCGAGACCCTCTGACCCAACACTCTTACAGTTAACCCAACAGAATCTTTCATCAGCTCCAGTGAGCTACAGAAACATGTTTAATCCTCTGGTTAGGAGAACCAACAGGAAGTCCAATCAGAACCACATCATGTCCTGAAAAACACTAACCCATCACCCTAAAAGATAAAGTTCTACATTAAATCACCAAAAACATGGTTCCATCCGATACCACCAAGCACAGAACAGATGGACCCATTATCTGCCTAGCAATGTAGCCGGATAAATTCTGATTGGATTAAATTAACCTGAAAACACTTCCTGATTGGTTTGTCTCACTTTCAAACATAAAACTTAAAATAAAAAATGTTTTTACTAAATACAATGCCATCGATGAGTTCTTCAGGGCGTCCAGCAGTCTGATGATGATGAAGCTATTTCTCCACCTGAAACCTGTTTGCTGGGTTCTGTTGATCCGACAGGTCCGACAGGTCCAGCATTGGAGTGTGTGTTCTTTCATTGTCTCTGTAACTGCAGCTGATCACTGATTCTAATAAAACATTTTGACTCCGAGTCTCTGCTGGTTCTTCTCCAACATCAACAAGCTGGAGTCTAGACCAGGAAGCAGAACCTCTCTGCACTACCCGCTAACACGCCGCTAACCCACTGCTAACACACCGTTAGCACACTGCTAACACCCCATTGACACACTGCTAACACCGTTAGCACACTGCTAACACACCATTAGTACACTGCTGACACATGGTTAGCACACAACTAACTCCCCATTGACACACTGCTAACACCGTTAGCACACTGCTAACTCCCCACTGACACACCTGTAACACACTGCTGACACACGTTAGCACACTGCTAACATCCCACTGACACACTACCAACACACCGTTAGCACGCTGCTAACTCCCCACTGACACACTACCAACACACCGTTAGCACGCTGCTAACATCCCACTGACACACTGCTAACACACCGTTAGCACACTGCTAACATCCCACTGACACACTGCTAACACACCGTTAGCACGCTGCTAACATCCCACTGACACACTGCTAACACACCGTTAGCACACTGCTAACATCCCACTGACACACTGCTAACACACCGTTAGCACACTGCTAACATCCCACTGACACACTGCTAACACACCGTTAGCACACTGCTAACATCCCACTGACACACTGCTAACACACCGTTAGCACACTGCTAACATCCCACTTACACACTGCTAACACACCGTTAGCACACTGCTAACATCCCACTGACACACTGCTAACACACCGTTAGCACACTGCTAACATCCCACTGACACACTGCTAACACACCGTTAGCACACTGCTAACATCCCACTGACACACTGCTAACATCCCACTGACACACTGCTAACACACCGTTAGCACACTGCTAACATCCCACTTACACACTGCTAACACACCGTTAGCACACTGCTAACATCCCACTGACACACTGCTAACACACCGTTAGCACACTGCTAACATCCCACTGACACACTGCTAACACACCGTTAGCACACTGCTAACATCCCACTGACACACTGCTAACACACCGTTAGCACACTGCTAACATCCCACTGACACACTGCTAACATCCCACTGACACACTGCTAACACACCGTTAGCACACTGCTAACATCCCACTTACACACTGCTAACACACCGTTAGCACACTGCTAACATCCCACTGACACACTGCTAACACACCGTTAGCACACTGCTAACATCCCACTGACACACTGCTAACACACCGTTAGCACACTGCTAACATCCCACTGACACACTGCTAACACACCGTTAGCACACTGCTAACACACCACTTCACCTGCAGCCAAAATGTAAAGGAGTAAAGGATAACGTAACACGAACAAATCATGAAAATCTCCAAGATAAATACGATTGGACAGAAAAATAAAAAATAAAACTCAATGTGTTTTATTCAACACAGATGTTTCTTCTCACAGACTTTTCCAGTTACTGACCATCTGCCCTGATCGCATAGAAAGTTCTCCTGGTTCAGGTCTGCTCTGTCTTCTCTGACCTCCGGTTGGTCGTATCAGACGGCTGCTGTTTCTGAGCCTGGTTCTGGTTCTGAGTCCGGTTCTGGTGGAGATTTCTTCCTGTTAATGGGGAGTTTTTCCTCTCCACTGGTCAGTCTGGTTCTGGTTGAGTTTGGTTTATTAGATAAGCACTGGCCCAGTAGAACCAACACCAGGTCAGAACCAGAACTAGATCAGAACTTGGTCAGGTTCACGGTCCAAGGTCCTGGTTCTGATCCGGTTTGGTCTTCAGGGAGTTCAGGCGTTCAAACCTCTGATTAAGATCCACCAAGGATCTCCTGGGCTGGAACCGGGCTGTGAAGTTTCATTGGACCGGAACCAGGCGCTGCAAACGTTTAGGGACTTTCTGCTCATTGCATCTTGTTTCCACGGAAACTGAAATAGTCTCTAGTTTCTGTTTCTGTCAGAACCCCCGACCCGACTCCTGGTACTGATTCTGGTTCTGATCCAATCAGAACCTGAATCTGATCCCGATTGGATCCGTGCCAGAACTTCAGTAGTAGACTCCAGAGACCACAGATTGGACCTCAGGCTTCTGGATAGGGTACCGGACCCAACAGAACTAGAACAACAGGAAGTGATCAGCGGCGGATCAAAACATCTCAGTGAGTGGAGAGCTGCTGCCCCCGGCTGGAGGCCTGCAGCTACTGCAGGACAGCCAAAAGTATTCACACCCCGGAACCCGTCCAGGTTCTTTTTAAATTATTATTATTAGACAAACAGTATACAAAGACTCGTTGAGGTACAAAGAACTTTGCAACAAAGGTAGGGAAAAAAAGAAACCAAGCATGGAGCTAAGACTAAAGACGAAAACATAAACAGTAAAGCAAATGAATAAAAATAGAGCAAGATTTAAAACAAAAGAAAAGTAGAGATACTGACAGTTACCCTTTTTTGCATAAACAGATTTCAAATGTTTCAATGAGGTGTAATACAGTTTAAATTAATTAAGAAAAAATCATAAAGTGTAGAACCTCTGCATTTACAGCAGGATTTATGATATTTAACAAGCAAGAAGACAATATTTACCATGTCAGATATTTGACTATCAAGATCATCAACATAGTATAATATATGGGAGATGGTTATCTCTTCAATTTTAAGGGACAACCAATTTTTAATAATGTCTCTCCATAGTTTAAAAGAAAAAGGACAGAAAAAAAGAGATGATTAATGATTCTTCTGGACATTCACTAAAGGCACAACAGGCTGAATCAAATTTAAATCTTTTGTGCAAAAATTCAGCCACTGGGTAAAAATTGTGAGATTTTTTTTTACCCCTCCAGGGGGTCTTTGTGTGGGCTCTAGTGTCCCTTATATGATAGTGGGCTAACAGGAAACGGGGAAGGACGGGGGGAAGACATGTCGGGTCCGGGAGTCGAACCCGCGAAGGCTGCGTCGAGGACTCAAGGCCTCCAAATACGGGTCGCACTAACCGCTACACCACCACGGCACGCCCCAAAATTGTGAGATTTTGAAGCGAGTCTCTTTAACCTTTGGTGAAATTGGCCATTTTACATACTTGGAGAACGAATTCTCAATTCTAGACAAATTTGTTGTTATCAAGATATTATTATTGTAATCATTAAATAATTTAGATTTGAAGGCCGTCACAAGTATAACATACTCATCCAGGTTCTCCTTTCAGCCACAAACTGAAACAGCAACAGGAAGCGGGTCACAATCAGGAAGTAGAAAGAAAATGATATGATAAACATTTTTTAATAATTTAAAACTGTAGAGAGCGTGTTGTAAAAGTATTCATCCCCCTGAGAGAATACTTCTGGAACCACCAGTTGCTGCAGTTGCAGCTGCTAGTCTTTAGGGTTCGTCTCTCCCAGCTTTGATCATCTACTGACTGAAAGTTTTGCTTCTTTGCCAAACAGCTGAAGCTCAGATTAGATGCAGAGTTTATGAACAGCAGTTTTAACAGATTTTTTTTACCCCTCCAGGGGTCTTTTGTGGCTCTAGTGTCCCTTATATGACAGCAGGCTGACAGGAAACGGGGGAAGACATGCGGCAAATGTCGTCGGGTCCGGGAGTCGAACCCGCGACGGCCGCGTCGAGGACTCAAGGCCTCCAAATACGAGTCACGCTAACCACTACACCACCACGGCACGCCCTTTAACAGATTATTTAATATCAAGCCCCGCACCAATGCTGTACCCAAACATAACAAATGCAAAAAGAATTACTCGATTTCAACTGCTTAATTCTAAAAGTTTAGAAGACGTCATTTATAAATGAAGCTCTTCCTCCTGCTGTCTAGAAAACAAAACCCGGAACTTTTCTTAAGAAAGTCCAGCCTTTATTGATCTGATCTGAACTCTGGCTCTCATCATGCGCTTTAAAATCAGCAGATATCAAACCTCTGATGAAAACAACAATCTGGACGAAAATCTGCTGCAGAATTACAGGCCAACCTCTGACCTCTGACCTCCTGTTCATCAGCAACATTACTGAAAAAGCTTCAATAGTTAAATGGCTTCCTAACGATAACCAACCACTTTGATGTCTTTCAGTCTGGTTTCCACCATACTAAGACTGGCCTAGTCAAAGTGTTCAATGACCTTCATATAAACACAGACTGTGGAAGAACCACATTTCTGGTTCTGGTTCTGTTGGACCTCAGTGCTGATCATGTTACTGAAACAACTGGAGAGCTGGTCAGACTCTGTGGTCCAGTTCTGGACTGGTTCCAGTCTGACATAAAGAACTGGGATTTCTTTGTTTCAATAGGAAACTTCTCAGAGAGGTCAGAGGTCACATGTGGGGTTCCCCAAGGCTCTGTTCTAGAACCCATTTGATTCAATATCTATATTCTCCCACTGGCTCAGGCTATAGCAGGAAATAAGATCAGTTACCATGACGACGCAGATGATACACACCTCTACATTTTGATGTCACCAGGTGACCTTTGACCCCATCCAAGCACTGAAAACAGATAAATGTGTGGATGAGACAAAACTTTCTGAAACTGGAGTTATTGTAGAGGAACATCTAGAGCTGTAGATCTGGAGTAACAGATCTAGAGTTACAGATCTAGAGTCAGCACACAGGTTCAGTTGTTCCATCTGTAAACTACGTAGAGATCAGGCTGACCTCTGCCCTGCCCCTCCAGAGCCACATAAAGCCGGTTCCACAGTGGTTCTTCTCCCAGCTGCAGAACATTTCCAGAACCAGAGACTAAAGTCTCGGATCAGAGAAACTCATCCAGGCTTTAGTTTCTCTTCAGTGGCTTTGATTCCTGCAGCAGCGTCTTCACAGGTCTGATTGACAACCCAACGGTCCAGAACGCTGCTGCTGGAGTTCTGACTAGAACCAGGAGGATAGAGACACCACCCGGTTCTACACCAGCCGGTTCTACACCAGCCAGAAAAAGGAAAGGAGCTACACAAATAAACTATGATTGATCATCATCATCATTCTCTGAACGGACTCTGACTCCGGGACTTCCGGCCCTTCTGGCAGCACCTGAACGCATCACCTCTCCAGTTACCGCGGGGTTCGGGAGAGGGGGTTCTGGGTTCTGCCTTCGACCCGGAAGTGCTCCTCTTACGCACGCACACGCAAGGACGCTCTCTTCATCAATCCCGCACCCACCGGACACTCAGCGCGCAGTGCGGCGTGGACCGGACCAGACCGAACCGAACCGGAGCGGAACCGCAACATGACCCTGCAGCTGCCGCCGTGCGTGATAGACTGCGGGACTGGGTGAGGACACGCGCACAGAGGACAGAGTGACATCACGAGAGATATTTCTGCAGGCGTGTTGTTTTAAGTTCCGTTAAAGGGACAGTAACCCGAATCAGCTGCTAGTGACGTCATTACAACAACAACAAGCTTATTGGTTCTCACTATTTGGCCAGGACTGGTTCTGCTGGGTCGGTACCACAGTATTTTCCGGGTATTCAGTTTATTCACTCACACAATTTAATAAATTCTATAATGAGCTCATAACATGTTTTACCTGATAATACAGATCATAACTGCAAAATGATGGTGAGTGAATCAGGTTCCCAAAGAAGCTATTAAAAGCTTATATTGGAGCCTGTGAACATAACATTTTTATTAAGAAAGAAACATCGTTCATTCCTCAAACTATCCTATAAATGTATCAATAAAGGAATTGAATCTTTAATTTGTTAAAAAAAAAAGTGGAGATGAGTTTCAACCTTTTAATCTCATTCCAAACCTTTGGACCCTCCAAGCAAAGTTTGTCTTATAATAATAAGTATTTTTCTTCTTTTTTACCATAGATAATAAATCCATTCCTAGAGTTATTAATATGCTGAGGGCCACTGATTGGAACAAGCTGTCAATCTATGATTAGTTAATTCTGGCTCCCATTTACTTCAGTGACCTGGAGGAGAGCGAAGCGACGGCCTAGATGGGAGGTGGAGAACACCAGAACCAGAACCAGAACACGGCGCTTATTATCTTTTGAAGGATCTCAAGTTTCCTGAGTTACCTGGGCTAAGTGTTGCACCATATAACAAGTTTTCTAGATTGTAGGTTAAAAAATGTAAGAACTGGTCTATGAAGACCCTCAGGAACTTTATAGAACTCACTCTCATTATTTCTTCATTTCCAATTTTAAGATCTATATGATGAGCGAATGATAAAAATGTATTCGGTCTAAACAAAATAAAATGAGTTTTGCTGATGTTAGGAGATAACTAAACCAGGTATTTATTTTCTACAATTCTACGTTTCATGTAGTTCATTTAGATTTGCATGTGAAAAAACCAAGTTTGTGTCATCAGTAAAAAACTTTATGAAATATTTTAGTAGAGTTTACAAAGTCATTAATATAAATCATGAAGAGCATAATGAATCCTGTGATAGTGGCCCATGTCTGATGTCCCCATTTTTGGTGATTAATTACATAATGATGTCTACCAAAAATGTAACTTTTAAACCAGCTATAATCCCATAGTGGGATTAATATATTGCCCAGTGATATATTAAAATCTACTGTGTCAAACTTTAGAAATGCCAGCGCCATAATCTCCCCGTTCTGGTGCATCAGTAATTTTTTCAATAAGGTCCAAAATAGCCCAACAAGCGAAGCTCTTTTTCCTGAATCCATACAGTGAATTTGAAAGAATCAAACGTTTATTCAAATATTCAGTTAATCTGTTGTGGACAACTCTTTCAAGAACCTTTGATAAAGCTGGAAGAAGAGAAATAGGGTGGTAATTGCTAATATTTTTATTTCCAGATTTGTAAATTGGAATGATTGGAATTTGAATGATCTACTGGGTCGGAACCACAGCGTTTTAGCTGTTTAGTGTTTCTGTCGGGTCAGAACCACAACCAAGCCTTATTTCCTGCTTGTTTTGCTCCAATCAGTGAATCTGTGTGTTGATTGCTCCTGTCTGGGCTGATCTGCCGCTCTCTCCTTCTGACTGCAGATACACTAAGATCGGCTATGCAGGAAACACGGAGCCGCAGTTCATCATACCGTCCTGTGAGTACCAGCTGAGCCTCCTCAGTTAAACAGTTGGTTCTGTTCCGCTTCTACTGAACAGAATCAACCTGGGCTCCTTTGCGGTCTCCGCCAGGCATCGCCGTCAAGGAGTCGGCCAGCGTTGGAGAGCAGACCCAGAGGAGGCTGGCCAGAGGAGTGGACGACCTGGACTTCTACATCGGAGACGAAGCCATCGATAAACCCAACTATGCAACCAAGGTGAGCTGGTGGAGGAGGAAGAGGATGGAAGCTGATCGGGTCAGCAGACTGACTGACGGTTTGCTGTTCAGTGGCCCATCCGTCATGGGATGGTGGAGGACTGGAACCTGATGGAGAAGTTCATGGAGCAGGTCATCTTCAAGTACCTGAGGGCCGAGCCAGAGGACCACAGCTTCCTGATGGTACAGACTGTGTGATGTCAACACAACTGCAATTTTAAAGTAATTAAGACAGGCTGATCCAACACCAGAATCTAAAACTAACTGCCTTACAGTCCTTGAATGTTTTATAAAAGAGAGAAATCCTACATCAGAGCACCTTACTTATTTATCTACAGGAATGACAGGTTTTATATAGTGACATAAACATCTGTCCTTCCCTTTCTGACATGGGGGTTCGGTTTACCATCCAGTAGCAAATCACAACCGTTCAGGTGTCTGAAGACTGAACCCAGCAAGAGTCACCTTCACATTCAGGAGCTGAGCATCAGGAAGGGTTCAAGGCCAGGAGGACACCGGTCACATGATGAGGCTTAGAGATGTTGACGTTCAGCTGGGTGTCCACAGCTCCAGAAAGGTTCATTGTTCTAAGAAAGGTTTGAGGTTTTCTATTATGCCATTCAGACACTGCAGCAGGTTTCCAGGTGACTCCTGGGTCTCCTAGAGGCCAGCAGGGGGAGCTCTGCGCATCAATGAAAACGTACCAGGTTCCTTCCTGAAGGATACAGCGAGTCCTCAAGGATCCAAAGTGAAGCCGCTCCAAAGGCCATGTGAAGAACACACTGGGTTGTAAGGGGTCCTAATAGAAGTCAGCTTCCTGGAAATGTAAAATAAATATTACTGAAGAAGCTGAGAGTGTGAGAGCTGTAGCATCTGTTGTTCAGGGATTTCTACAGTCTGGTTTTGGTATGGTCTACCTTGTAGTGTCGGTACTGTCTATGTCATGGTGTTATTACAGTCCATGTTCTTGTATCTATGTTCTGGCATCAGAACAGTCTTTGCTGTGATTTTCAGCAGAAGGTTAATGGCAGTGCCTCCTGTCCAGGTAGGAAGGTCTCTAAAGAGGCAACAGGTGAGTGGATGTTTTCTTCTTCTTGCTCTCACCTCTGTGTGTGTGTTTGGGCCTACCTGAGCAGACAGAGCCTCCTCTCAACACTCCTGAAAACAGAGAGTACCTGGCTGAGATCATGTTTGAGACCTTCAACGTACCTGGGCTCTACATCGCAGTGCAGGTGAGAGCCACCTGAGTGTTCCAGGATGCTGCAGACCTCCCTGGCTAACCGTGTTCCTCCCGCAGGCGGTGCTGGCCTTGGCGGCATCCTGGACATCTCGCCAGGTGGGACAGCGGACCCTCACCGGCATCGTGATCGACAGCGGAGATGGAGTGACGCACGCCATTCCTGTGGTTAGAGCCGCACTCACCATCAACAGTTATGCTGCGGCGGACGTTGCTCACTGATTGGTTGTCTGCGGCAGGCTGAGGGTTACGTGATTGGCAGCTGTATAAAACACATCCCCATCGCAGGGCGAGACATTACCTTCTTCATCCAGCAGCTGCTCAGGGACAGAGAGGCGGGCATTCCTCCGGAGCAGTCACTGGAAACCGCCAAAGCCATCAAGGTGTTTCTCTGTTGCTGCTCGCTGTCTTCTTCTGTTTCCTCTGCTGCTCACCGAATGTTTTACCCTCGTTTCTAGGAGCGGTACTGCTACATCTGTCCCGACATCGTGAGGGAGTTCGCCAAGTATGACTCCGACCCTGGGAAGTGGATCAAGCAATACCAAGGAATCAATGCAGTCACCAAGACCCCCTTCCACATTGACGTGGGCTACGAACGCTTCCTTGGACCCGAGATCTTCTTCCATCCCGAGGTCCCAGAACCAACTCACACGTCACATCTCAGGCTTCATCTGGTTTCACTATAGAAACACAATCAGAATAATCAACCCATAATTCAAACTCAGGTACCATCATCCCAACTGATCCTAGTTATCAATCAATGCATCAAGTTCAGAGGAAAGTTGATGGGGTGTCTGCCTCAGTAAACAGGGATGAAAGGATCTGCCTTTCTCCTTCTAGAACCTGCAGGAATCCAGTGACGTGCAGTCAAGTGAAGCAGTGCCTCACCTGTAATCCTTACAAGTAAAATAGGTGCATGAGAAGCAAAGTAGATACTAACGACAATGAAAGAATAGCAATAATAGCAATCTGTCCACTTGGCTTTTCTTTAAATTAGGGTTTTTTGTTGGTAATATCAACATTTGTGTGATCAAAGTTGCTGAATTTCTGCATTGCCTGTTGAAATACATGTCAGAAGTTTTCACCAGACCTCTAGGGGCGCTGTGTCACACAAAGTGAATGAAGCAAGCGGTTTTGCATGCTTTTCGCTGGTCTCTTAATGTCACAATATACTTGTTCAATTACATGTTCTCCATATGCTGACGTTCCAGTTTTACTACATTTGTACTAAATTAAAGCTCAGCTTGAACAGGTTGGACTTTGGTTTAAAGTGTTGGCTGACGTTCATTTTAAGCTCATTTCAATACTTTTTCCATGTTTTCCAGTTTGCCAACCCAGATTTCATGCAGCCCATTTCTGATGTCATCGATGAGGTCATTCAAAGCTGTCCGATCGATGTGAGGCGGCCGCTCTACAAGGCGAGTCTAACCACTGTCATTATCTCAAACACAGATGGTTTGGTGGTAAGATGTGTCACTGTGTTGGACCGTTTCCTGCCAGACTGACTTGAGCCTCTGCTTCTCCGTTTCCAGAACATCGTTCTCTCCGGAGGCTCCACCATGTTCAGGGACTTTGGGCGGCGGCTGCAGCGAGACGTGAAGAGGACGACGGACGCCCGGCTGAGGTTGAGCGAGGAGCTGAGCGGAGGACGCATCAAGGTCAGAACCGCCGGTAGCCTGCCCTCCTTCTAGCTCCTCCTAGTCATCAGCTGTCTGTTAAGGCAGAATGATGCTGCGGGACGTCTGTCTCTGTTCAGTGACTTGGACCGTCAGCAGCAGAAGCATGTCGGTACTGGACCGTGTTTATCTCGGCGTGTCTGTTTCTGCAGCCGAAGCCGATGGAGGTCCAGGTGGTGACCCATCACATGCAGCGCTACGCTGTCTGGTTTGGAGGCTCCATGCTGGCGTCCACGGTGAGGATGGACGAACTACAATCGGTCTGAAGCGTTGAGCTTCTCCTGCTGCCCTCATGCTCTGCTGTTGCTTCTGTTCCTGCAGCCCGAGTTCTTCCAGGTCTGTCACTCCAAGAAGGACTACGATGAGATCGGCCCCAGCATCTGTCGACACAACCCCGTCTTCGGCATCATGTCCTGATGGGGCCCGTCATCATGCTGTCTGCTCGGCACCGGATGCCTAACTGTTAGCTTCGTGTGATTCCTGTGAGCTTGTTAGCATACTGTCTCTGCAGAAAGAAAGAGTTAGCATGTTAGCTAGAAGGCATGATGATCATTCTGCTGCAGCAGAGATGCCATTTTATTTAGACCACAGATAGCTGCTGCTACCTAGCAGCTGATGGTAGCTGTTAGCTGTTATCTTCTGTTATCTATTAGATGCAGCTAGCTGTTAACTATTAGCTGTTGCCATCTACCAGTTAGCCATTGTGAGCTATTAACTGCTGCAATCTCTTAGTAGTTAGCCTCTGTGAGCTATTAGCTGCCGCAAACTGTTAGATGTTGTTAGCTGTTAGCTTCTGCTAGCTTTCAGCTGATGGCAACTATTACCTGTTGCCAGCTGTTATTAGCTAATACTAGCTATGAGCCGGTGTTAGCTTTTAGCTGCTGTTAGCTGATGCTAGTTGTTAGCGGATATTTGTTCTCAGCTGCTGCTAGCTGATGTTAGCTATCCTTAATTTCTGATGTAGTGCCAGGGTTTCCTGCTGCAGCCTCTCCTTCCTAATTTCTTGTGGTTTCATCGCGTCCTCTCAGGTGTTTCTCTTGGCTCCAGACCGGCTGCTGAAGCTCGAGATGCCTCAGCAGGTGTAACTGAGCTAGAACTGGTAAAGGTTGATCAGTTTCCCTTCTTTCTTCCTGATTCTCTATCATCTGTCGTCAGGCTGCCTGCAGAGCTGCAGATATTGGGTCCTCTCTGACCACCCTGCTGGCTTCCTGGGGCCCTCCTCCCTCATGTTTGTTCTCTCTAGCAGAGCTCTGGACCTTCAGTCTGGACCTTCAGTCAGCCATATTGGGCTGTGTTCTTTGTCATGAGATGTACACTATCGGGTCTGCGAATCTGCTCTAATGTTTCTAATCGAACTTCTGTCTTGGCTGGACGCCTCCATCAGCTTCCTGCACTAATCCTCCACAAGGGGGCGCTGTCTGGTTGGATTCGTTGTAGATGTTTTCTCACCAACGCTCTCAGTGATGTTTTGAACAGATCACCACACTGATGCTGTACTGAATACACGACATGCAGAGATGAACCAGAACCAGCAGGAGGTTGGACCTGTGTTAAAGGGAGAGTACAAATTTTCTCAGCTGATCCTGTTTGTTTTTCTGCTTCACCCACAGCTCTAAGAATCTTTATATTTGTAAAGAAATGAAAACTGACCTTTTGTGGAGAAATTCTAAAGTCAATAAAATTTAAACACTCACTGACGTGTCTGCTGGATTCACTGAGAGACGTGGTGCGTTCAGGTGCTGTCAGTCAGTCACTGACACATAGACAAGGCAGTAAGGCCTGACTTCTCCGAAAAAAAAAGACAAAATATTTTTTCATCTCAGATTATTTTATTAAGCTTGACATTAAAACTTGACGCTCATTGTTGATTTTAGCTGTTCTCTATATAATAATGCATTACAATCCTACAGACAGAGAAAACACATGACTTACTCAACAAAAGGTTGCAAAGAGAAAGAAACTGTTTCTATTCTTCATAAATGACCTTGGCCATTTCAGTGTCAACACATTATTCATAATAACATCTACAGCGTTGGGCCTCCATCTTCATCATTTTAACCTCAGCCGCCTTCCTCATTATCGCTCTTATTCCTCCACATGGAGGTAAAAGTTGGTTTATTTGTAATTTTATTTATTTTTCGTGATGGGGATGAAGAAAGCCGAGATATTCTTATCCCTTTATACATATACACACTTTTATTATGAAAAGCCGAGTCTTATTTTGTCAGCCGGAAGTGATGTCACTGTCAACAAATCGATTCACTTGTTTGTGCTTTAATAAACCAACGCTTCTTGTTTCTTTTTAATGTATCCGTCTGGGCTTTTCCGAACCGGCATCGAACCTAAATCATATCCCCGCAACTGCCTCGGCTAAAACCTAGCAAGCGGAAGTCGAAGCGTTCCCGCGCAAATGATCAAGAGGAAGAGGAAGGTCGGACAGAGATGAGTGAGAGCGGGACTCAGGTGAGCTTGTGATGCGGACAGGTGACCTGGTTGTGGTGGTAGAGCTCGCTACATGACCGGGTTTAGAGTCCAAATCTTTTAACTCCGGAACTGTCTTTGTTGGCTTTTCCAAAGAGCTACTAGTACAGAAAATATCTACAGCACTGCAAAAAAAAAAAAACACTTACAAAATATTTTCTTCATCTCAGATTATTTTATTAAACTTGACATTAAAACTTGATGTGAAGTTTTAATGGACTTAAACAGTTAAAGTCCAGGTCAGGTTCAGCAGTCAGTCTAGCCCTAAGGCTTTTCAAAGTAAAAGTTCATCTCAGGTTTGGTTGTAGTGTCCTTTCATCAGTGGTACAGTATATATTCTAGTGTTGGTTCAGTCTATGTTCTGGTACCATCCAAGTGTTGGTGTCTCCCTGCAGCTGCTTGCCCGTCTCGAGGCCCGGCGCTGTCTGAAGGACATTGAGCCTCAGCTGTTTGCCGATGATGGAGGACCTGACCGTGGTACGTAACTCCACCCACTTCTTCTCAGCTGACCAGTAATCAGGCTGTTTCTGACTGTGTGTCTGACTGTGGCAGGGGAGGTGGTGGAGGTGTACGGTCCGGAGGGGACAGGTGAGGTTTCATTGGCTCCACGGGTGCTGTGCCCTGACCTGACCCACTTGAGACCTGTGTTCTGGTGTCTCCAGGAAAGACGGAGCTGCTCTACCACCTGCTGTGTCGCTGCGTCCTGCCGGAGGCGGCTGGCGGTCTGGAGGTGGACGTCGTCTTTGTGGACACAGACTACAGTCTGGACGTGTTCCGGTTGGCCAGTGTTCTGGACAGTCGACTGAGCGCAGGTGAAGCTAACGACATCTGCAGGGTGTGAAGACTTCAGATGAGCTTACCGGAACATGACTGGTTCCTTTCTCTCCAGATGGTTCTGCCGGGTCTGATGATGCAGTTCTGCGCTCGTGTCTGTCTCGCCTCCTGGTGGTCCGCTGCTCCTCCTCCTCCGAGCTCCTCCTCACCCTTCATTTTCTGGAGACCACCTTGTCTTCTCGACCCAAAGCAGCGCTCCTTCTTATTGACAGCATCTCGGCGTTCTATTGGTCGGATCGCAGTGAGGGCGGAGCCAGCGTTGCCAAGCAGGAGGAGAAGCTCAGCAGGTGTTCAGAGCTGCTGGGTCGACTGCTCAGGTGGATCCTTTAAGTGGGTTCTAAATGTTCTGTAGAGGCTTGATCTCTGACGGACTATCTGAAGAGCCTAACTGTCCATCTGAGCTTGTACACTGAGGGTGGGGGGTTTGATTCAGTTCTGGGTCATTAGAAGGTTCCAGTGGGTGGGGGTGGAGGGCTTGGTGGTGCAGAGGTGAAGCATAGTCCACATACAGAGGCCTTAGTCCTCGACGTGGACGTCACAGGTTCGAGTCCTGGCCTGATTACCTTTCCCCCTCTCTTATTACTGACTGTCCTGTCAATTCACTGTCAGATAAAGGCCACTAGAGCCAATGAAACCTAAAAAAAGATGCTCAGGTGGAAGGTTCTTCAGCAGGTCCAACTGGACATATAGAAAGTTCTCGTGTCCTTTAAAAGGCCTGAACAAATTCTTCAAGAACTGAGATGTCGGACGGAAAGTTCTTCCCAGAGAACAGTCCTCTGGTTCATTTGGTCTTTAGCACGACTGACCCGTTCAAATCCAGTAGAGTCCAGTCCATTGCAGTACATCAGTAGCAACCTTGATCAGAAACTCCGATCAGTGACCCTGTCCTGTGATGGTGGCCCAGGTTCATGGTTCTGGAGCTCAGTCCATGACCCGAGGAGCCAATGTTCAGTACTGGATCAAGGAACCAGATCCAGATGTTCTCCAGACCAGGAACCACTCCATCTGATCAGCTCCAGTAAAACAACACTGTTCTTGGGGAGGATATCCAAGCCTTAGAGTTCAAAGTTCAAGGTTGCATTGGTCCATCACGTGGTTCTGACAGCTGTGGATCAACAGCTGATGTCCTGTTCTGTGGTTCCTCCCCAGGGATTACAGAATCACCATCTTTGCAACCTGCCACCCCATCAGGCGGACTTCCAGTGGACCACCCTCCTCCTCCTCAGAGGCAGACCGGTCCCATCTCTGCCGAGCCTGGCAGCGTCTGGTGACCCACCGGCTGGTGTGCTCCAAACAGGAAGCTGAACATAACCCAGCAAATGGAGACCAAGGGAGCGGAGAGCAGAGGAACCGGCAGGTCTTCACCGTCCACTGCTCCTCCTGGACCGGAACCAAGGGTTCCAGGGTCAGCTCCTTCAGAGTGACGGATGGTGGTGTGGAGTTCGTTTGGACCCATAGACCTCCTCCTGGTCTTTCTGTTGTACTTTAAAGACTCACTGTTGATGTTTGTAACTTTATTACGATGACATGTTGGAATTGAATAAAACCAGAGATGGATCGGAATCTGGATCATGAGTTGTTTGGTTTTACCGGTAGAGATAATCAATAAAGATGACTGTAGAAATAATCAGGAAAGATTAGTAGAGATAACCAGAGTAAAAATCAAAAGCAGTTTTTAATATTTGTTTCACTGATGAAGGGAACTAACCATCGATCCAGAAGTAATCATACCCTGGTTAAATGATGATTAAACCAAATTGTTAGTACCCGCTTATTACCTGGGTACTATCCAGGTAACAACCAGGCTAGGGCTGGAAACTAGCTGGTTAATACCTGGTTAGTAGTCTGTTTTTCAACCTGCCACCCTACTTTGCAACTGATAGTTTGATTTTCCGTCTAATCAGGTAAAACTGATTTCCTTGTTGCTGAAAATGGGTTGTGTTAATAAACCTGCCTGGTTCAACATATAGCTAGCAGGACCATATCCAGCCATCAGTACCGGACCTCAATCTAGTCACTCCCTGGTTCTGGAGCTGGACAGGGAGTTCTCACAGTAGTGATTCTGCAGAACCATAGGTGTTCAAAGTCCAAAATCTTGGATTCGGTGGTTCGGATCGCATGACGGTTCTGCACAACCAAAGATGGATGTTTTTGACCCCGTCTGACTGTTGGTTCTGCTCATGTACCATCAGCTGAGCAGGTTCTACAGAGTTCATCAAGTTCTCCTGGAGGAATCCTGTTGAAACCAGAACTGAACCGAAAGACCTAGAACGTTCCTTCTGGACGGATCTGTCAAGTTCCGGTGTTGTGTTTACTGCACGTGCAACTGCAGTCCTGATCCCCCCGCTTCCGATCCGGCCCAGGTTTCCCTGGTCTGATGACAGCAGCCGCATAACAGGAGCAGCCCCCCCAACAGATCCCTCCGCGGGGTCACACACACTTTTTACACAACACAAACAAACCAGGCGGTTACAATAGAGAGTTGGGCCACACGGGCACTGTGCTGGGCCACAGTCTGGTGGAAGGCTGCCCTCATCCCGGCGCTGGTTCCAGGACGGAGCGGCCACCTGGTGGAGCTGTAGGACAGGTTTTCTGGGATCTACTTCTCCTGCTGGGGCTGACAGGCGGTGCTTCGGTCGCTCCCAAACATGGCCTCCATGACGGTGCGACCACTCCAAGTTTGATTTCTCACTGATTATCTGCGTCCAAACTGCGTGTGTTTCCTTCTACAGCTCACGGGAATGTTTCCACGGAGCAGCTCTGTACGGCAGACACCAGAAGCAGATGTTTTCTGTCGCAGAAGTTCGGTGCTGATCACGTCGCTCTAAGTTGACTGAAAACTGGAGAGGAAAAGGAGAACCGCGTCAAATCAGTAAGCAGCCTGTCTCGGTCCTCCTTCCGCCGCTAACTCGCCCCGAACCGGGGGCCAAGGCCGGCTGTCCGCGCTCCCTGCCCTGCTGTCAGTAGCCTGCACCGCGCGATAGACAGCCGAGGAGCTAATGCTAATGCTAACGGTGAAGTGAACGGGGAGGCTACCTGCTAACGGCTACACCGACTGTCATTAGCAGCTTGAGTCCGGGCATCCAGGCAGGCTTAACAGGCTGATGCGGTGTGGGAGGCCGCCTACCGGTCTCCCAAAGCCGGCGGCTGTTAGCCGACTTTGGTCCGCTGACAGATGGGTGTGTTAGCATGGAGCTAGTTGGTTAGCCACACAGTTTTGGCTCACCTGACCAGGACTCACCTGTCCGAAAGGGCCTCCCTGACCTCTGATCGGTACCAGCTCATCAGATGGAGATACGCAGTTCGTTCCTGGTTCTGAAGGGTCCATTACTGTCTCAGGTAGAGGTTCTGGTGTCGTTCTACATGGTTCTGATGTTCCCAGTTGTTCTCTAAGGTTCTACTGGGTCATACAGGATTTACATGGTTGATTTTAAGTTCTCTAAGGGTCCAATCTTGGATCTAAGATGGGTCAGGTACTGTTGACTTGAGTTTTGGGGTAGAATCTTTGTGGTTCTGATGGATTGGCTGTAGTCCAGTGTTGGTTCTAGGAGGTTCTTTGGTGTTCAGGTCCAACGCTCAGGTTCTGAGGCAGAATTAATCCAGTGAGTGATTCTAGACGGTTCTTCTGCTGCGGTAGTTAGAGGTTTAAGACGTATTTGATGGTTCTGGTCCACTGCTTGTTGACTGTAGATGAAAGTATAGCAGAAGGTGCAGATGATCCACCTGGAGTGGCTCCTGGTTCTTCTATCAAGAACCACGAGCATTTCTGGTTCTTGATAGAAGAAATGAAAATATCCAGAAGATCAAAGAACTTCAATGAGCTGCAGAAAAACCAACCAAAACTGATCAAAACACAATAAACAACTGGAAAATGAGAAACATTAACAACCAAAAAGACCTGTCTAGTGCAGCTCATGAAATCCAGCAGAGACTTGACTTAAAGAATACGGCAAACCTCAGCTGATGAGACCCATCAGGTCCAACCAGTAGCAGATGTTGGGTTGGTTAGGGTAATCAAAGGTTCTCCACCACAACAGAACCCACCCAGACTTTCCTTGATCTGCAGCTCATCATTGGCTGCGCTTCCACTGCCCATAAAATTGCACTTGGAATAGCAAAAATAATTTTGCCTAATGTAAACACTGTAGTATCAAAGTCAGACTAAGCAGACCCAGATTGGACTAAGCCTGCTCAGTTTGCATCCTAGTTCAGCCTGAAGAACATCACAGAGGTATTGTTGCATTGTTAGCAACAATGCAACAAAACATCCATTTTTCAATAAAAAAAAAATTGCACTATTATGAGGTAATTTTTCAGCCATTTAAAATGGGTGTATGTTGGGGTGTGCTGTGGTGGCGCAGCGGGTTAGCACGCCCCACGTTTGGAGGCCTTAGTCCTCGACGCGGACGTCGCGGGTTCGACTCCCGGTCCCGACGACCTTTGCCACATGTCCTCCCCCCTCTCCTCACCCTCCTTCCTGTCTGCCTACTGTACAAAAAATACGAGCCACTAGCGCCGCAAAAACTCTTCGGAGAAAAAAAAAATGAGTGTATGTTGTAAAACTGTAATTAATCGCATCATCAGTTTGTACCCAGTACTTTTGTCACTCTGGCCTCCTGGGATGATGCCCAGCTGTCTCCAGTAGAGCTCTCACAGCATCAGTTCATCAAAAGTTGATCAATCCAACACGTTGACTCCATGGCTCTTGTGTTAAATCACTGACTACTATTTTCCCAAAACGCATCATACATGGCTTCTGCTGAGTAGGCGGGGCTTGTCGCTCCACTGCCTGAATAAGACGCAGACCTCTCCTCTGATCGACTGATAGATGATGAGCGCCATGGCTGAATTATTAGTTTATAATTATGTTTATCCATTTCTGCCATGATTCTTGAGGACTTATGGCGTAAACAAGGTTATTCATGTGTGATTTTCAGTGGATTTCTTATTTAAAGGAAATAATGCAGTAGGGCAATTTTATTTTTCTACATTAGCTGAACATAGATTTGTGCACATTTATAATGGAAACCCAGCTAGCATCCCAGTTGCTCCATCTGCCGATGGACCATGGATGAAAAAATAGATTAATGGATGGATGGATGGACGTTTGTTAACAGATGGATGGATGGCTGACGGTTGGATGTTGGCTCACGGATGGACGGATGTTGGTTCATGGATGGATGTTGGTTGACTGATGTTGGTTGATGGATGGATAATGGATGGTTCGCGGTTCTGCCTTCACACTGTCTGCTTGAATTGGTTAGACAGTAGAACCAGTACGTGTCCCATTTCACCAGAACCCCTCAGTCACCATTAAACAAGAGTTTTGATATTAAAGCTACAAGTTGTCCAACTAAAAGAGATGAAATCATGTAGAAATAAACATACGAGACAGAAATTTTCTGAACTAAAATGGTAAAATAATAGGACAAAAACATTAGTTGGTGATTCTGCAAAGATCCCACCTCTGCGTGGTTGGTTGCTACCAGCTGGCACCTGCAGATCTTTGATCTTCAGTTAGATGTGTTGGTGTGAACCATTTCTGCTGCCAGACTCCTTATCTCACAAGCTTAGTGTGGCGTCTTCTTGTGGTCGGGGTGGAGTCATGTATGGTAACAGAAAACTTTAACCCTCGTCTGTCTGCTTGCACCTAGAATGCCCTCTGAGGCTCAGGAGCCTCGAGACAGAGGGCCCCCCCACCCCCTCACGCGGGCTGGACGCAGCGCTCAGCTGGCCAAAGCTGCAGCCACTAGCCCCGCCCCTGAGAAGCGACCCCGCGGGCGGCCTCGGAAGGATGGGAACCACGGCCGCCCAGCGCCTCCTGCTCCTCCTTCACCCAAATCTAAGAAGTAAGTGCACCACTAATGATAAATGGTAAATGGCCTGTACTTGTATAGTGCTTTATCATGTCCAGAGGACCCAAAGAGCTTCACACTATATTCAATCATTCACACACACATTCACACACTAATGGTGGCAAGCTACTGGACAATTGCCACAATTGTTGGGAGTGTGACCCAACTCCGTCAGTGTTGGGTCACACTGATGGAGGCAAGGCTGCCATCAGCCTTGCCTGACCAGCAGGCAAGGCGGGTGAAGTGTCTCGCCTTAGGACAACTTCTTGGGCAACCCTCCACCATTGTCAAATGGAGACACCTGATTGGTACTGGGATTAGTTTGGTCTCAGGTCCGATTCTGTTCTCTAAACAGAAACTGGTCCCTCCCTGAGTGTTTGGACTATATAATCACAACATATGACGAGGCGATATTGACTTGATTCAAAGGGTGTTGATATTTTTCTGCCCCGGGTTCATTTCAAATATAGTCTCTTTCACTTGAATTTTTCTGAGCAAGAGCCTCCTAGACTGTGAACCTGCTCTAGTACCAGCACCACGAGGAAGTGGGTGTTAGCAGTTGGCGGATATTAGCTAGAGAGCGGACGTTGGTAGATGTCTTCCAGTTTGCTGTCCCTCGTCATGGAGCGGACATTAGCCAGGGTTCAGAGCAGACAATAAACAGGGAGCGAATGTTAGCCTAGGAGCGAAGAGGATGCTGGCCAGTGAACAGATGTTAGTTACTTCACCCATGGAGTGGACATCAGTCAGGGAGAGGAGTGTAGGATAGGCAGGATGCGAACATTACTGGATGTCATTCAGGGATTGGCCACTCACCAGGGAGCACACGATAATAGACGATAACAGACACTGGCTACAGAGCAGAAAATATCAGACGCTGGCCATGGAGTCCGAATTGCTGAAATTTCAGAACCCCACCTGGATGGTTAATGTTATCTGCATCTCTGGTAAATCCTATAGAGAGCCTCTGCACTCTCTGTAGGACCAATACGTCAGGGACGCTGGGGCGGATGAGAAATGGGGAAGAAATTCTTAGAGAAGATTGTGCGATGTTGTGAAGTTACTCTATTGAACGAGGTGGAAAAGGAGATAGAAAACGGAGTAAATAATGTAGCACTGAATCAAACCATCTGTATCGTCTGATCAGTGATTGCTGCTATGCAGGTATCAATACCTGCATAGCAGGTATTGATACCTGCATAGGTGACAATGCAACAATACCTCTGTGATGTTCTTCAGGCTGAACTAGGATGCAAACTGAGCAGGCTTAACTTAGTCCAATCTGGGTCTGCTTAGTCTGACTTCAAGCAAGGTACTAACACCTAGGGTCCTCATAGATATACGACTGTGCCTAAAAGTGTGTTTGTGGTTAGAATGTCAGGAGGAAGTGGTGAGGGGCATGATGGTAAAATAGGCACCGGGGTGAGGGGTGGACTTGGCTCCTGGGTTTACTTCCTACCAAACACAGAATGTGACGTCATTCTGCTCATGTTCTTCAAGTGTTTCTGAATGAGAGCAGAACCAGGTTTCTGGCAGCAATTGCATAAATATCAACAGTTCCTGTTGATCTGTGTTCCTGCAGGGGGCGAAGCCGAGGAAGAGCCCAGGTAGAGGGTGAAGAAAGCACGGGGACTACAGAGAAGAGGCGACTCCAGAAAAAGACAGGTGGGCCTTAATGACAAATCAGAGCTCTGCTCACAGGAACTCATTCATTCTCAGGAGGACCTAGAAAAAAGCTCAGCTTCATTTTCTGATTGACTCAAACTTAACTGACTTCACCAAGTTTCTGCACTCTCAAATGAATCCTCGGTTTGATCTCCACAGAGCCCAAGGATCCCCCGGAGGCCAAGGGACCGCAGGAAGCCATGGAGCCGCTGGAGCCCCCAGAGCCCAAGGGACCGCAGGAAGCCAAAGAGCCCCCAGAGGCTAAGGAGCCCAATCAGCTGCTGGAGCCCAAGGAGTCACTGAAACCCCCAGAGCCCAAGGGACTGCGGAAAACCAAGGACCTGGTGGAGCCTCCAGAGCCCAAGGATCCCCCAGAGCCCAAGGAGCCACCAGAGGCCAAGGGACCTCCAGAACCCAAGGAGCCTAAGGGACCCAAGAAGCTTGTGGGGTCCCGGAGGTTCATCTCTAGGCAGAAGTCCCACAATAACCCTGAACCAGACCTTGAAATGAGCCAGGTTGGGCCCAGTCCTAGTCCTGAGCCAGCTCCTGAGCCCAGAGTCCCAAAGTGCAGCTCAAAACCAGCCCCTGTTTCTGAGGAGGAAGACAGTACCAGAACCGGTCCCTTTACTGTTGACCTGTTATCTCAGGTCCCTGTGGAGGATCCTCAGGTTGGCGCTCCAGAACCAGGGGAACCCACCCACAGCCCTACCCCTATTGAGACCAGCTGTCCTAGTAGGGTTTCCATGGACACCAAGCAAGGCTGTATTGTCGGTCCGGTGCAGCAGAATCAAGAGCTGAGTCCCCACTCCAGTCCTCCAGTGTCCCTTTGCCTGGAGGACGAGGACGAGGGCTCCCTTTCCCCCCTGTTCCAGCACTCCCCATCAGAGGAATCAGGGGGCTCACCTGCCCCAACCCTGGGACACGCCAAGAAACGGTGAGTCTGGGTGTTACCATGGAAGCACTCCTCCTCAGGCCTCCGCTGCTACTGATTGTCATGAGGGCAGAGCTGTGGGGAACCTTCTGGATGGCTTCAGAGCAAATATTCCCTGGACTAAGTGTAATTAAATGACCCATTGCCATGGTCACACAGGACCCGCCTGAGTTCATGTGTTCACCTGTCCTCCTGCAGGCTGAAGCAATGTGCCTTCTGTTACCGCGGCGACCAGCCTCCTCTGGGCCAGGGCCGCCTTGTGGTGTTCGGTCCGACCCCAGGCTACATCCCGCTCCACATCCTGAACCGCCGCACCTCCTCCGATCGTGTCGATGACTGCCATGACCACTGCTACCATGGAGACAGGGCCCCGCCCACGTATGTGACCTCACTTCCTGTTCAGAGATAAAGAAGAAGAAACTGTTGGTTTGAAAAGATGAGGCTGACCAGCTGATCTGTTTGTTGTCAGGTGCAGCAGCCCAGCACAGTGTGGTGAGTACCGGTGCACCTGATCTCCAGGTGATCGTCTGATGGTAGATTACCAGGTGATCCACCATCAGGTGATCACCTGGAAAATACCAGGTGATCCACCATCAGGTGATCCACCATCAGGTGATCACCTGGTGACGGGCTGCAGGTCAGTCACGGTCCCTCTGTGTTTCAGAAGATGAATCTTCTTCAGAGTTCATGCGACAACTCGGCCCCATCGGCCTTCCACACGACATCAACGTCCAATCACTGTTCGACCCCACAGGTAGCCCTTCGTCCTTTCCCTTCTCCTCCTCTGTAAACGTGTGCTTACCTGGCTTTGTGTGCAGGTCAGTGCTGTGCTCACCTGCAGTGTGCCGCCTGGTCAGAAGGTGTGCGGCATGGCGATGGCCAGTCTTTGCTCTTTGTGGACAAAGCCATTGACTCAGGAAGCAGCCAGGTGAGTTTCTGACAGGAAATTGTTTTGGGGGGTTGATGGATGAAGAGCACAGCCTTCTGCCTGGGTGTCCAGGTGTTTTCAGGTCTTTAGAACTTCAAGAACTCTGATGCTGAATGGGCTCTTGGCTCGGATCCGGATGAACTCTGGAACCCATCACTCAAATTAATAAGCCCCACCCCTTGTCTCACCTGTCCAGGTATGTGGGTTCTGCCAATGCCTGGGTGCTTCGCTGCGTTGCCAGGAGACGGGATGTGGGCGGAGCTACCACTTCCCCTGTGCTGCTGCTGCTGGCGCTCATCAGGACTGGACCCGAAGGCTCACACTGTGCCCTACGCACGCCGGCCCAGGTGGGGGAACTCAGAGCTCCGCTTCCCCCCACTTCGCCCCGCTGTTGCCATGGAAACACACTAACCTCTGTCTACACAGGCTCCTCAAGATGTTTGTCGTGTTTGGGCGGAACCGAACCCGGCAACTTGTTGATGTGCTGTTGCTGCGGTAGCTGTTACCATGGCAACTGCCTGGAGCCAGCTCTCACCCTGTCCCCTCTGGTCCGGTCTGGGTGGCAGTGTCCCGCCTGCAGGGTGTGTCGCAGCTGCAGGTGACACACCTTCTGACTGAACTAGTACCTGACTGTGGAGCACCACTGTTGGCTGGACTCAGGTTCAGCAGGTCAGAGGTCGTCCTGTCGGTCCTGACCAGCTCTATGTGTGTGTGTCAGGTTACGGGGTGACGAAGGCCTTCTGCTGGTGTGTCAGCGCTGTGATAAGGCCTACCACACACACTGCCTCTCTCCTCCGCTGGACGGCACACCCAACAGCGCTTGGACCTGCAAGGTCAGAAAATCTCTGTCAGGTACAACTGCCCAGGTGTGTTGCTTCTAAACTCATTGGGCCTGTTTTCTCCAGAACTGCAGAGTCTGTCGCCGATGTGGTGTGACATCATCGGGTCAGTGGGCCAATCATCAGTTTCTGTGCGAGTCATGTGACCCTGCCCTGCCCTGTCCTCTCTGTTACCGTGCTGTTGACTTTGCCTCGCTGCAGGACAGTCTGGCCTGCAGCAGCTGCTACAGGTAAACATGCTTAGAGAGGGGTTATCCTCCGACTAGAAGCCAGTTTTCAGTTTCCTTCAGTAAAGATGGAAGTAAACGAACAACTACCAGGTCTTGCAGCTCTTCGACAAGATGTGACGTAAATGTGTTTACTTTCCTTCCTCAGTCCTTTGAGTGTTTGATGTTCTCTGTGCTTCAGGTCTGTTCATGCTGAGTGTTCGGGCCAAGCTGGGGAGTGCACAGCAGAGTCTGACCTCTACCTCTGCTCCTCCTGCAGCCCTTTTGAACAGCAGCTAGCCCCTCCCTCTGACACCTCTCTGGCGCTTAGTCCACCTGCTGCTCCTGATACAGGCCAGCTTTTCTGCCTGGAGCTGCCAACTAGTCCTCTGCAGAGTCCGAACTTAGAGCTCCAACCTAGTCCCACACCCTCTTCTGGAGACCATCCAATAAGTTCTGTAGCAAGTGAAAGCATTCTTGGAACGTCTCAGAAAGACCTCCAACTCACTCCTCCACGGTCTCCATCCTATCGGAAGACCGGTGTTGCAGCATCACTAGAGGTCCTCGAAAGAAGTCCATCTCCACCTACCGGATATCAGAGGCACACATCGTCACCAGAGCAGACTGACCTGCCGTCGTCACTTAATCTCGCAAAATACGAACCACCTGTTATATCACCATCCACCTTCTGTCAGAGCCTGGAGCATGCTGCAGCCGAGCCCCAGCAGAGTCCTGCGTCTCCTCCAGCTGTGCCCCAGCGGAGTCCTGCGTCCCCTCCAGCCCAGCCCGACCGGGGTCCTGCGTCCCCTCCAGCCGAGCCCCAGCGGAGTCCTGCGTCCCCTCCAGCCGAGCCCCAGCGGAGTCCTGCGTCCCCTCCTGCCGGGCCCCAGAGGAGTCCTGCGTCCCCTCCTGCCGAGCCCCAGCGGAGTCCTGCGTCCCCTCCTGCCGGGCCCCAGCGGAGTCCTGCGTCCCCTCCAGCCGAGCCCCAGCGGAGTCCTGCGTCCCCTCCAGCCCAGCCCGACCGGGGTCCTGCGTCCCCTCCAGCCGAGCCCCAGCGGAGTCCTGCGTCCCCTCCAGCCGAGCCCCGGCGGAGTCCTGCGTCCCCTCCAGCCCAGCCCGATTGGGGTCCTGCGTCCCCTCCAGCCCAGCCCCAGCCGGGTCCTGCGTCCCCTCCAGCCGAGCCCCAGCGGAGTCCTGCGTCCCCTCCAGCCGAGCCCGACCGGGGTCCTGCGACCCCTCCAGCCCAGCCCGATTGGGGTCCTGCGTCCCCTCCAGCCCAGCCCGATTGGGGTCCTGCGTCCCCTCCAGCCCAGCCCGATTGGGGTCCTGCGTCCCCTCCAGCCCAGCCCCAGCGGGGTCCTGCGTCCCCTCCAGCCGAGCCCCAGCGGAGTCCTGCGTCCCCTCCAGCCCAGCCCGATTGGGGTCCTGCGTCCTCTCCAGCCGAGCCCCAGCGGAGTCCTGCGTCCCCTCCAGCCGAGCCCCGGCGGAGTCCTGCGTCCCCTCCAGCCGAGCCCCGGCGGAGTCCTGCGTCCGCTCCAGCCGAGCCCCAGCGGAGTCCTGCGTCCCCTCCAGCCGAGCCCCAGCGGAGTCCTGCGTCCCCTCCAGCCCAGCCCCAGCGGAGTCCTGCGTCCCCTCCAGCCCAGCCCCAGCGGAGTCCTGCGTCCCCTCCAACCCAGCCCGACCGGGGTACTGCAACCGAGACCTATAAGGTTTTTGTTGAGACTCTGAGTACTGCTTCACCTTCTTCCGAGACCCATCAGAGTCCATCAACACCTCCAGAGGAGACGCATAAGATTCCTACTATGCCTACAAGCGAGACCCATCAGATTCCTGCAAGAAATCCAGCTGAGACTCAGGAGATTCTTGTTGAGACTCAGAGTCCTGCATCACCTTCCTCCGAGACCCATGAGAGTCCATCAACAGCTCCAGCCACGACCCATGAGAGTGTTTTAAGAACTCTTGCCGAGACTCATCAGAGTCCATCATCAACACCCTCAACCAAGACCCATCAGGATTCTGTTTCACCTCCAGTGGTACATCAAAGTTCTGAGGGGACCTATCAGAGTTCTGCAGCCCTTCCAGCAGGGATCAGTCAACTCTTACCAGAAGAGGCTGAAGTCTCTGGTGAATTTTCTCTAAAGACAGCACAAAATCCTTCCTCCACTACAGAGGAGCCCCTTAAGAATCATGTAATAGAGAACTCAAACATTGTCCTAAACCATCTTCCATTCACCCTGTGTCAGAGCCCTTCAGCACCTCAAGAGGAGGCCCATCGGAGTGTTGCAATACCAGCAGATGATTTTCCTCAGACCTCTACTAAACATCCTGCATCAATTCTAGAGGACAGCCATCCAAATCTTGGACCACCTCCAGAGCACAGCCACCAAAGTCCCTTATGCCTTGTACAAGATCCCGATAGAAACGATGCATCATCTCTAGCGGAGACCCATAAGAGTCTTCTACCATCTCTAAAAAAGACTCAACCCCATAGAAACCTTGTTCCATCAGCAGATGAGAAGGTTGCTGGTCAGGTCCAGGGACCATCTTTAAAAGAGATCCGCTCACCCTCTCCACAGACAACCCATCAAAGTTTGCTGCTCTCTTCTGATCAGCTGATTCCTCCAATGTCTCCCCTAAAGTCTCAGCAACCATCTGTGGAGTCTCCTGGTGAGAAATATGAAACTCCTGCTCCATCTCCAGAAAGCACCTATCAATCTGGTCCACCCCCTAGCCACATGTGTGTAAGTCCAGAACCATTACTAAAAAGTTCTGCTCGGTCTCATGGGGAGACTTGCCAGTTTCAAGAACCTCCTCTGAAGAACTCGGATGAAGGTTTGGTTCCATATCCAGAGGCCGATCTCCAAAGTCTTGTTACATCTCCTAAAAATCTCAAACAAGATCATCCACCATCTCTTGAAAGGACAGAAGACTGTCCTGAATTAAACCTCGTAAACTTCTCAGAAGTAACAGCTTTGTTGCCTAAAGAGATCCATCCAAGTTCTGCTGAACTACCACATTGCCAAGAAAGTAGTGATAGAGATCACCAGGACAGCTTCAGGCTTGCACATTGTATGTCAAGCTCAACATTACCTCACCCTGCTTCCATTGACCAGCAGTCACCTTCCTCATCACCACACTGTCAGTCAGAAAACCAGGAACGTGCCCTGTCACACCAACTTGAACCTGAAAGGCTTCCTCAATCTCAGGCCAGTCCAACAGGATTTGAGTTTGGTCCAGTGTCCTCTCGTCCTAGTCCAACCAAAAGGTCCCCTGTAAAGGTTCTTCAGAGTTCTTCTAAGCTCAGTTTGAACTCTCCTTCTTCTGAACCAGACTTCACAGAGGACCAGCTCGGTACTCGATCTCTGCAGGCACATCTGGGTAACAACCCTCAGCCACAGAGTCTGAGTACATCAGGGCTGAGTCCTACCAGGCTTCAACAAGGATACCACCTGGAACCTGAGACACTGCTACAGAGACCATGCAGTCCAACAAGCATCATGAACTCCCTGCCCAACCACAAATTGGAAGCTGGTATATCTTATCCGCAAACTCCCACAACACTGGACCACACAACCACTGGCTCAGACCTTTCACAGAATCTCTGTAATCTGAACCCTAAATCACCACAGATATTTGGCACATCTACCAAGATGGCACTTGGATCCTATTCAGCTCCTTGTAGCCCTCACCCTCTCCTGGGGAAATCTAGACCCCACAGTTCTTCACAACCTGCAAGTCCAACTCAGCACCACTACAACAAGATGGTCAGGCAAAGTATTGACTCTGGTGGACTGAAACTGGAAGGTATAGAGTTCACCCATGACTCCTCCACAGTGCAATCTGCTGAGAACTACCGGCCTCACATACCTGCCCTTCAGATGCCAGAAAGCCTTGATAACAGTAGCACTTCTTTTGAACACAGTAGCCTAACTTACTCACCTTGTGTTAAGGACACAAAGGTAAACCAGAGTCCTTACAAAAGTCTGTCACCCTGCACAAGTGATAGTTCCAAGCAAGCTGAGCCAGTGCCTACAATGCCTACAAACCCTGCCTTCTGTCTCAAAGTCTTGCCAATAGAGACTGACCCCACACCACAGTCAGCAAGTCTCATACCAGCTAAGTCCTCAACACAACAAAATGGTCCAGAGTCTCCATCATTAATTGAAGCACAACTGGCTCAACCTGGTGACTCAATTTCTGGTCAGGGTAAGGATATAGAGCTCCACCCAGATAGACTGGTCCATACTGAGGCCCTTATTGACTTTGGTCCCACACAAGTCCACAGCTCTACCCATACTCTGTCAGCTAATAGTTCTGTTGCCAACAGTCTGACTAGTATTCCCACAAGTGATGTCTCTCCAAGGACTAGTCATGCTGGTCAAACTAATACTGTTTGTATAGTACAAACACCCGTTAGCCCACTTCAGAGTCCAGCTCTGGATGGGACAGTGCTCCACAGACCCATGTCCAACCCTGGAACCAGTCCCAGCCTTCGTCAAACTCCCTACAGCCCGGGCTCTCTGTCAGATTGGGTCCGGGAAGTTGATCTTTCCATCCAAATATCTACTGTTCCCCCTTACTCTGTTCTGGATGTTGGTGCTGTCCAAACAGCAGAACCCAATGAAGGGTCCCAGAGACCTAGTGACCCTGCTCGGTCTACTCAAAGCCTCGCCAGTCCTTCAGGCTCTGTCCACCCACAGGTTAGCCCTCCATCTGTAGTATTGACTTCAACGCTTCAGGCTCCAGTTAGCTTTGTCAGAACTTCACAAGAATGTTCTGTCCTTGGGGCAGTGGGTTCAGAAAGTCCTCATGCTTGCCCCATACCAGGTCCTGTGCAGCTGAAGCCAAGTTCTGATAGGAGTACCATTGATTCATTGCCTCCAGAGTCTGGTTCTGATTTTGGTCCTGGTCCTAAACAGCAACAGTTCAGTCTTGATCCATGTAACCATGTTCAGTCAGTCGCTTGCTCTGAGAACCACCACAATCTTGATTGTGCTGGTTCTGGTGTGGACTTAAGCCTTATCCCCGAACGGCCTAGTTCTGTACATGGTCATGGACCTGCTGGAGGTGAGTATCATGGAGAGTCCAGCTCTGATGGGACAATAGACTGTTTTCTAAACTGGTGTTGTTCCTGCAGCAGAGCAGAGGAGTGCTGAGGAAGAGCAAGGAGAAGCAGCGATGGAGAGTCCAGAAGATGAGGTCAATCCTGCTGAGATGACTGAGGTACAAGGAGACGATGAGGAGAGTAGCCCAACACTGGGTCCGGTCTGTCCTTCAGGTGAGAACTGAGATTGACCAGCTATGCTGACATCATCCATCTCCAGCCGACTAGACTGGTTTACACTGGTTTTGATGGTCCAGACCAGTTCCTATGGTCAAATTTATGTTGTTCTGACTGGCCGGTTAAGGGTTGAGTTCTAATTGGTTCTGGTTTTTGTTTCTCCTCCTTCCCATCAGTCTCCCTGTCCTCCTGTCCTTGCTCTCAGGCCACATCCCCTAGAGGAGACCATCCTCCATTGGCTGAGAGGAGGAATGTGGAGGAAGAGTACAGCCAATCACAGAGCCTGAATAAACTTGTTGTCATGGCAACAGAATCAACCAAAGATGGACACCAGTCCCATTCCGAGCCTTCAGAGAAGCAGGAGATAAGGTCAGTAGAGAGACACCAGCCAATCAGAGATGAGGAGGCGGGACCAGATGAGGAGACCTTAGATGGCCCAATTCTGGATCTGGACCAATCCCTGGACATGGAGGTGATGGAGCTGATGACCTCAGCCGCACCTCCCGCCTCCCGCAGAGGAAAGTGGCGGAGCCTAAGGCCCCTCCCCTCCTGGTCCCGCCCCTCAGATGACCTGTCCATCCGTCTACGGCAGTCTCCGTTTTCCACTGAAGCGTCCCCTGAGACCTCACCTGCCCGGACCCCGGTCACTCCTCCACCTCTGACTCCACCAACTCCTCCCTCCTCCAGAGAGACTCCGCCCCCTACCCAGGTAAGACTCCGGCAGGACCACTAAAATCTTTTTCTGTCTCCACTGGCTAACCTCACTTCATGTCTCTAGGCTCCACCCACTGCCGTGTTCCTGCTGACCCCAAAGATTGGCATGGGAAAGCCTGCCATCTCCAAGAGGAAGTTCTCCCCCGGCAGGGCGCGGTCCCGGCAGGTACCACAGGTCCGATCCGATCAGCAGCCTCGCTCAGAAGCTTGTGGAGCATCAGAGCCTCTGGTTGGAGACCCAGAGCCTCGCCCTTCGGGCCGGAGCCTGCTCTCCATTGGGCCGGAGCCTCCTCCCCGTCGGGCCGGAGCCTGCTCTCTATTGGGCCGGAGCCTCCTCCCCGTCGGGCCTCTCGCCCGTCGGGCCGGAGCCTCTGATCTGGTGCATGCTGCTTTCTCGTGCCTGTAGCCGTTTAGCATGTCGCTATTTAAACTTTTTGAATGTTTGAGTAGAGCTGCATGTGGTTGTCATGCTAACGTCTCGTATCTTGACTAGGCTGTTTTCTGTTTCTTGTTTGTGGCTGTTGCATTTATGTTGCTGCATTTTGTCCCCCTCCACTCTTCCTCTTACTCTTGCCCTCCTACCCCCCTGACCCTTCTGCATGACTCAGGGTTCGTGGTGCAGCAGTCGCAGGGCGCCGAGCCCTCCCTCATCCTCCCAGGATTCCACGGGGGAGGGAGGTTGGAGCCCTAAGCCCCGCCCACCAGACTCTTCTCTGTGGAGCATGAAAGTGGTAAATAATCGCACCCAAACATGATGGCTTCAGGTTGCAGTTGGTTTCAGCAGCAGCTGTTGACCGGCCTGAGGCTGAGAATGAGGATTTAAATTAGTTATTGGATTTAAATTCAACCAATCAGAAGGTTGCTGCTCCAGTTGAGCCCGCCTCAAGCTGAACATGACTGTTCTTCTGGTCCAGCTGCTTTCTGGTTCTGGTACCCGTTCTGGTTCAGAACCAAACATTCAGCTTCGATAGAACAAATGGCCTGAAAACCTGAGATGTTCAAAACCTGCTAGTTCTTAAATCAGGACTGCAAACCAGTTTCACTCCGGCTTATGATTGCTTCATCATTTTTGTCATGGATTTAAATTTTGTGACTTTAAATGTTTTCTTTTTACCTGAGTTTGAACGGGTCTGGACCCGGTTAGCCAGCCAGTTCCAGGGGCCTCATGCATAAAAGAGTGCGCAGTTTTATGTGCACTCTTTTATGCACGAAGAAATGTAGAAAAGTGCGGCGCACAAAAAAATCTGGATGTATAAAGCCGTGCTCACACATGTGGACACTCAACTTTCCTTTATAAATCCCAATATAAAGGAAACGGATCAGCTGCTGCTCCGCCTGTCGCCTCCATGAATACATCTTAATGTAAATTAGTGTAAATACCTGGAAGTCTGTCGCCATGTGAAGCAGTAACCATGGCAACATCCTTGTTTGTAGCACTACGAGTATTTATAATATTTATACTGCTCCATGCACACATAAATAAAATATATTTTATTTAGAAGGTGTTTTCAGGTCACCTCACAAAAATAAAAATAATACATTTTAAAGAAAGAAAAATCCAAATAAAAAAATAACTAAAGATCTCAGAGCAGACGCTGTTGGAGCAGCAGAGCGTTCAGCTGGGATTTAAATGTTTCTTCTGAATCCATGAATCATGAGCAGAAGTTTCATTTACAGAGTTCAGATGATTTCTGTCCATAAGGCGCATTCACAAAGCGCTCGCTTCAGCTGGACCGGTACCGGTACCGGTACCTGCTTTAAGTTCTGCTCAGAGCTCCAGGATGATCAGTCTGCATGAATCTAAACGATCAGAAACCATCAGATCAATCTGATCTCTGATCAATGGCTCCATGTTCTCCATCAGAGCCAAAGCTCCTCAGGTAGCAGCTCACCTTGATGCAGCTACTGATATACCTGGGATTGTCTCCACACCTGATCACCTGATCAATAATCAAACTGTTTGATCAGCCCTGGTTTCTCTCTAGTGAGAATAAATAGATGCATTCAGACGATGAGTTTCATCTTTATGAGACACAAACTGAGCAACATGATTATTTACATTGAGGTTTTCACATCCTTTATTTCTATTTTCTTTATTCTGTGTGTGTGTGTGTGTGTGTGTTAGCTTATTGTCTGACGATAAATGTGGTTCAGTTTCATCGTTTAAACACTAAAATATTAAAATCATGAAAATCATTGGGTTTGATGCCTCCTGGTCTAAATAACTGGATGTTGTCAGATTTCAGAGGATTTAGTGAGTTTTGACTCTTTGTAGTTTATTATTGTCCACAGAAAACGTTTGTGTGGCTGCCGCACATTTTCTCGGCAGGGAAAAAGTTTGTGTATATTTATGCAAACTTTGACGCAAAGTTCATTTATACATGCCAAGTTGTGCATAAAATATGGCGCCGCACATTTTTTATGTGTACGCTGCTTTATGCATGAGGCCCCAGGTCACTGTTTACAACTCAGTCAGTGGCACCATCTGCTGACCTGACCCAAGGAGTGGATGGGACAGGGTGCTGCTCTCCCCAGGGTTTCCATGGTAACATGCCAGGTAGTTTAACCCCCTCCCATCCCCGTCCTCCTCAGGGTCGGGGTTCAGGGTTTCCAGGCAGGAAGCGGTCCAGAGGTGGAGCTGCTGGTGGAGGAAGAGGAGGAAGAGGCAGGAGTCGGCTGAAGGCTCAGGACAGCCTCACTGTGCTCCCTGGGGTAAGAGCACGCTGGCTGATGGAGGAATTGCCATGGTAATAGGAAGCTGACCTCCCCCCTGCTGTGTGTCTGCTAGGGAAGCTATATGGAGACATTTCAGGCAAAGGAGGAAGAGGAGAACTCCATGCACAACACGGTGGTGATGTTCTCCACCTCAGACCATTTCACTCTCAAACAGGTACTCAGAGGTGTACCCCAGTTGTCTTCGGGCGCCTCCTGGCACCCTGGTGTCCTAGCATTTCTCCGTCTGTCTCTGCAGGACATGTGCGTGGTGTGTGGCAGCTTCGGTCGGGGCTCAGAGGGCCGCCTGCTGCCCTGCTCCCAGTGCGGCCAGTGTTACCATCCCTACTGTGTCGGCGTCAAGGTGCATCCCCGGCCCGGTTACGCCTCCGCTGCAATCTGGTTCCGATCCACTCATTACTCTGCAATCTGATTTCAGATTACCCGAGTGGTGCTCACCAAAGGCTGGCGCTGCCTGGAGTGCACAGTATGTGAAGCGTGTGGCGACGCTTGCGACCCCGCCCGACTGCTGCTCTGTGACGACTGTGACATCAGCTACCACACCTACTGCCTGGACCCGCCCCTCCTCACTGTGCCCAAGGGCTCCTGGAAGTGCAAGTGGTGGGTGGAGGCATTGGAGGGCAGGGATCAGGGGGGCGTATCTGACTGCCCGTCCTCTTTCTGCAGGTGTGTGTGGTGTGTGCTGTGTGGCTCCACCTCGCCGGGGCTGCGCTGTGATTGGCTGAACAACTACAGCCTTTGCGGGCCGTGTGGCAGCCTCAGCCAGTGTCCCGTCTGCCAGCGGCGCTACGCACAGGACGATCTGGTGATGCAGTGCCAGCAGTGCGACAGGTAGGGCCCGTCTCAAACTGGCGGACGGGGGTCTCGCCTCAGGATTGTCTTACCTGTGGTGTGTCTGCAGGTGGGTCCACGGCGTCTGTCAGGGTTTGGCTTCAGAAGAAGAGGTGGCGCTCGCTGCCGATGAAGGCTTTGACTGCTCTCTGTGCCGCACCTCCTCAGGTCTGCATGGTCTTCATTATGAAATTCCCCAGAGGGCAGGGTAAACGCTGACCCTTGTGTTTGTTGCAGGGAGGGTGGAGCCTCTGGGTTCCTTCATGACTCAGATGGTGTCCAGAACCAGAGAAGTGGGTCAGTATTGGTTCTGTTGCTCTAACCCTCTGGTCCCCCTGCAACCTGATCACGTGACTCTGTTTCCAGACGTGAAGACGTATACTCAGGATGGCGTCTGCCTAACCGAGTCCGGTCTGACTCACCTGCAGGCCCTAGTCCAGCCTCTTGCATCACCGCGCAAGTGCCGCAGGTAAAGCCCTTACCCTTACCCCAGGTAGCCTGAGCCGGGGAGTCAGACCAACGACTCTGTTCTGTCTTCAGGTGTAAACCGAAGTTGAAGCTGAGGATCATCAACCAGAACATTGTTTCCGTCCTGCAGACGCCACTGGACCCAGAGACCCTCACCGAGCCGGACCAGAACCGAGGTAACTCCTTATGGGAAGGCCCAGGAGTCCATCAGGACCAGGTGACCCTAACATCTGGCTGTCACATTACAGCTGTGTCTGCAGGTGACCTGGACTGTGACATGAAATCTGACTCCAGTCCCGAGCGGGACGCCGCTCACCTGGATGACGTCACCAAGGAGACGGACGTCACAGACGACAGCAAGAAGAGGAAGAGGAAACCATATAGGCCAGGTGGGATGAAGGGTGAAAGCCACTCACTCTTCTTCATCATCCTCCCGCCCTTAACATCCCGTCTCCCCCATGATAGGGCACCCTGGCCAAAAGACCTGCATTGTTGACCCAAATTTGAGAAATTCTAGCTGCCTAACCATGGCCTAGTGGTCAGATGCCCAGGTCATTTGAAAGATTAACCCTTAGTGACCTATATGCACCTGCTTCAGATTTTTCTTTTTTATTTATTTTTTCTTTTTTTCCATTTTTTTCTCCGAAGAGTTTTTGTGGCGCTAGTGGCTCGTATTTTTTGTGATAGTAGGCAGACAGGAAAGAGGCCTCCAAATGTGGGGCGTGCTAACCCTCTCCGCCACCACAGCACGCCCCAGATTTTTCTTTTTTAAAAATCAGTTTACTCTGTTTGGGACTTTTAGTGTGCATTGTATGCCATCTGTCCCAGGTACCTAAAACGGACATCTCGTGGAGTGCTGGGCAGTTGTGAAAATTGTTTGGACTTAAGGCATAAATCATCCCAAATATTGGGGAATATTGTGCCTCTTTTAGGCCAGGGTCATATTGTGTAGGCTTTTGCCCTACCAGAGTGTAGAGGCCTGCTATTTCTCAGTGTGGGTACTCATGATGGGAGGAGGTTCAGGTGGCTCCCTGGGTGTCCTGCTAACGTCTCCCTGGTGGTATTTTAGACTAAGTTTCTTAGGCACATTCTTCTTGCCAACCCCAGGATATATGGGTCACACTGGATGTTATCTAAATGGCCAGTAGCCATACATGGGTGCCCATGCCTACACTGCCCTGATTTCAATGCACTAGGTTGTGTTTCTCTACAACTGTTCTATCTGGTACTTTGTGCAATTTTGTACTTGTAGGGGTAAAGTCATAGGTCCATCTGATGGAGCTCTCCATTCTGATTCCACTGAAAGTCTGCCCTTTTACTACCCCACTCGGCTAAGACTGGTGAAGAGATCAGTCAGTAAAAGTGAAGATGATGTTGTCATTCTGAGGTTAGACAGTCTGCTGTTTGTCCCGCTTCATCCCATATGACCACATTAAATATATTGGCCATGTTAGTTCTCCTGGTCATTTGGGTCTAGGGAGTCATGCATTTGTAAGGGAAGTCTTGGACAATTGGAAGCTGGGCTCTAACCGCCGGTCTCCCCCTCTTTAACCTTCGGTCTTTTCCTCTCTGTTCTCCCGTCTCGCCCAGGTATCGGGGGCTTCATGGTGCGTCAGCGTGGGGGAAAAGCCGGACTCTGCAGGAAGGACTCGTCAGAGATGAACCCGAGTCGAGATCCAGGTGAGTCACCTGAGCCCATGGGTCATTGACAGAATGTGATGTCAGTCTGATCCTCGGATTCCTCCCAGGTATGTTGGAAACTGATGCTTCCATGGAAATGATGTCTGCTGCTGAGCAGGCAATGGAGAAAGTTAAGAAGAGATACAGGAAGAAGAAGACCAAGCTGGAGGAAGCGTTCCCATCGTACCTGCAGGTAATGCTTTCACCTTTCCTCTAAGCTTCGCCAACCCGCTCTCTGCTGATTGGCCGACTCTGTCCAGGAGGCTTTCTTTGGCCGGGATCTGCTTGACCGCGGCCGACAGATTGACGGAAGGCCGAGGACGGTGACCTCAGGTGCCAGCCAATCAGGGTCGGCACTGAATGTCCCCAAGGCTTCCCCGCTCAGAGCACCTGGCCCCGTCTCCTCTGTCCAGGCTCCGGGGACAGTAGCAACCAGCAGGAAACAGGGAGTGCTGCGTAAGTTTCCATTTTCTGTTTGTATTTTACACGTTCTCTATTCCTGAAGGTTCCGCCATGTTTCCTGAGCTTCTGCTCATGTTCTCCTTCAGCTGCTGGAATTAAAGGGGTTAAAGATTAGTTGAACATGTTGGATTAAATATGTTGTTACTAAAAAATTGGTGTTTGTGATACGGAGCCAGCACAGTTGGATCTAAAGACGTCATTTACCCAGAATGCCTTGCAGCATGACAATATTTTAACATTTATAAAAACTCAACAGCCTTCAGAGTTATTACTGCATTTTTTTTACAACTAAAATAAATATTTCTTCAATAAAGTCTGTTACAATTGATCATGGATTCCTTTATGGTCAGTTAGTCTGTGTGAGGATGCCCTCTGCTGGCTTCAGACTGTAACTGCAGCAGTTTAATCCAGAACGGTTCTGGAATCAGTTACAGACTGGGAACATCCATCAAGTCACATGATCAGGTATTGTGTGTGTGTGTGTGTGTGTGTGTTGCCATTCAGCCGTGTCGGAGGAAGTGCTGCTGGACCTTTCTGATGTCCTGAAAACAGATCCTCACATCCTGGGGACAGGACGCACAGGTACAGACACACCACTGCCATCATCCTCATTATCATGGCTGTGTGTGTGAGAGACTTTCACATGATACCTGTGTGTGTTTAACTCCAGGTCAGTTCCAGGTGGAGCGCTCTCCATCTCCCTTTGGTAAGACTGGACCTCCTCTTCCTCCTGCTCAGCTCTGGCGAGCCGTCTCTCTAACTCTGACCTCAGATTGATAGATGAATCATTTCTTCTTCTCCTGCAGATTTACCAGTTTGATCCTCCTCTTGTCCTGCCCCCTGACTCGTCCCTTGGGTTGTTTCATCTCTCCGTGTGTCTCTGTCTCTTCCAGCCGGCCTGGATATCACCACGGCGGCCGACGACCCCCCCCTGTCATCAGACACCCCTGGAGGTTGTGGACGTTGCCAGAGGATGGAGCGGGAGGAGCCTCTGGATGCTATCTTGAGCCCTGAACTGGACCAGATGGTAACAGACGGTGAGTGTATCCGAGTGACAGCAGAGAGACAGTACGATGGAACAATCTGACAGCTTCCTGTTCCTGTTGCAGGAGGAATCCTGAGCAGACTCTACAAGATCCCAGGTAAGACTGGGAGAACCTGCTCACCTATCAGGACACTGCCATGGTCCCATGATAACCTATACACCTGTGTGTATGCAGAACTGGAGGGGAAGGATGTGGAGGAGGTCTTCACCGCCGTTCTGAGTCCAAACAGCAGCAGTCAGCCAGAGCCCAGCAAGACCCACGGCTCAGGTACGACTTCTCCCACACACAACTATGAAATCCCACAGGTGACCCTTAGAGGTGACCCTCCAGATGACCTTAGAGGTGTTCTCTGTCAGCAGCGTGTTCTCAGCTGCCGGTGATGAATGGCCTGGTTGCCGCCGTTCCTCCCCTCCCCAACACTCCCAGTGGAGGCAGCCATATGCTTGGCTTCAGCTTGCCTTCTGAGGGCCCCGCCCCCTCCTCTGCATCAGCCAATCGGCCGTCAGCTGTAGAAGGGGAGCAGGATGTGATGTCGACAGCTCAGAGAGGGACGCTGAAGTGGGAGAAGGAGGAGAGTCTGGGAGAGCTGGCGACCGTGGCTCCGGTTCTTTACTGCAACACCAACTTCCCTCAGCTGAAGCAGCAGTACCCTGGTACACACAGAGACACACACACACACACACACTCACTCAACCCAGTGTTCCCAGGTAGTGCTCAGGTATCACAATGAGCGTTTGTTCCTAGATTGGTCCACTAGAGTGAAGCAGATCACCAAGCTGTGGAGGAAGGCCAGCTCCCAGGACAGAGCACCCTTCGTGGTGAGTTTCTGCTCCTCCTCTTTCTGATGGGTCCAGAGGAAACTGTTTCACACCCGATTGTGGTTCTGCAGCAAAAAGCTCGGGACAACCGGGCGGCCCAGCGCATCAACAAGGTGCAGCTGTCTAATGAGTCACTGCAGCACCTGCAGCCGCCGCCACTGCCACCGCCGCCCCAGGGGGTCTATGACCCCATCGCCATGGAGACGGAGGCCGGCTGCAGAGACCCGCTGAGGCCCAGGGAATCAGAGCAGGAGCAGGAGTGGAAGTTGAGACAGGTGAGCATCTTGTGCTTCTCTGATGGGTGGGTGGGGCTTGCTGAGGGGGAAGTCTCTCATTGGTTGCTGCTCTACTCAGATGATGCGACAGAAGAGCAAGCAGCTGGCCAAGATGGAGGCAACCCAGAAGCTGGAGCAGGTGAAGAACGAGCAGCGGCAGCAGCAGCTCCGCCAGTCGGGACGCCTGTCCCCAGAAGGCTCCGCCCACCAGCAGGTCGCCGGGGGCAACGCCACACAGAGCAGGCAGAACCTCCCGCAGGATGTGGGGACACTGGACGATGTCTTCCTCAGACCTCAAGTCCCCGCTCCCTCTGGGTTCTCTTCACTCCCTCACTCCCCTTTGGCCTCCTCTCCCCTCCACCAGCCGCCGTCTTCCCCCCAGATGTTTTCCCCCCCCTCCTCCCGCCCCTCCTCACCCTGGGACCCATATGGTAAAGTAGCAGGTCCCCGTCTTCCTCAGCGCCTCGGCTTCCTCAGCGTCTCCCCCGCTCATGATGGCTCCCCTGCACTGTCCCCCGACCTGTCTGCCTCCGGTAAGTCCTCCCCCGTGTCCTCCTCTTTGCTCCACTCAGTCCCCCACCCCATTGTCTTCTCCTAACATCATCTGTCCTCCTTGCAGGTTTTCCACCAAGTCGAGCCGGCATGGTGACCCCCTCCTCCGGCTCCCCCCCCGACCAATCTCTCAGACCCGTCCGGGTGGGGGACTCCAGCCAGAGGACGAGCCTGACAATGCAGGGTGGAGTGTTTAAAGCCCCTATGCCCCCCCACCAGGAGGCAACGGGAAGGAGAGACCTGGGGTTCCCCAACAGCCCGGTGTCAGGTCTGGGCTCCCCCCACCGCAGCCCTTATGCCTCGGGGACACCCCAGCTGGGAGACGCCCCAAGTTCACGGCCCTCCCCTGACCCTTTCAGGGACCCTCAGACCCCCGGTACGCCACACCCTCACTCTGACTGCGGCTACCTTGCCATGCCCACAGGACTGAGAGCGGACCCGGTCAGTCAGCCGTCGCCGTCCAGCCTGGACTCCTATCCCTCCAATCCGGGAACTCCCCGCTCCTCGGAACGGTTCCCACGGTCCCCGGGGTCTCAGCGAAGCGTCGATTTGTTCCCCCAGTCTGTGGGGACGCCTCGCCCCCCTCCTGAGCTGCACCTGCAGCAGCCCTCTGCCCCTCGGGCTCAGAAGTCCCTGGCAGAGAGCCTCACTGCCCCGCCCGCAGCGTCAGCTTCCTCCCCTCTGGGTCCTGGACTGATGGCGGAGATGGGGGCCCCCAAGGTATCAACCTCTCTAGTTTCTTTGTGCAGATATATCTCTGTGTCCGGAGAACCAAATCTAAATCAGTGTTCTGGTCTTTCTGGATGTGACATCCTGATCCATCATCTTCAGACCTCAGGCAGCAAAAATATGAAGTTCATAAAGATGTTTAGATTTTATCTCTGGGAAGCAGCTGAGATGTGAACCAAACCTTCCTTAGACCAGCAGGAGAAAACTAGGATCCACCTCTAAGGGTGTCCACCTCTACCTAAAGGTGCTAACCACATCCCACAATGCAATGTAAACAGGAAGGGGTTCAGCTCAGGCTTTTAGCACTTACCTGCTAGGTGTGTTGGATCACAGTGTGGTCACGGTCACACCATGATCCCTAATTCTAACAGCTTTAGAGATTGTGTGGAACCGTATCAAGACCATGTCTTGACCACACCAAAGAAGTAGCAGCAGGTCCAATTATGGCAAAGTACAGATAATGTGACAGTGCAAAGTGCAGAACAGTGTGGCTGTGTGGGGGTGGGGGACATGTATGTGTGACTGCGAGGTTATGATAGGTGTCGGAGGGGGGGGGCGGCAGGGAGTAATGGCTCCCACGGCTGTGGGGAAGAAACTGTTTCTCAGTCTATTTGTTGTAGTCCGTATATTCCTGTACCGCTTGCCTGATGGCAGCGGCACAAACAGTCTGTGGCCCGGGTGGCTGGAATCCATGGCTATGGATCCAGCTCTCTTCTTGACCCGGTCTGTGTAAATGGAGTCCAGGTCTGGGAGGGGGCATCCCACAATGCCTTGTGCTGTTCTCACCACCCGTGTCAGTTGTTTCCTCTCCAGTGCTGTGCAGCTACCATACCACACAGTCATGTTGAGGCAGAGGATGCTCTCTATCGTCGCCCTGTAAAAGTTCACGAGCAGCCGTGAGGAAAGTCCAGCCCGTCTCAGTTTCCTGAGGAAGAAGAGCCTTTGTTGTGCTTTCTTCACCAGGTGGGAGGTGTTTGTGTTCCAGGAGAAGTCAGACGTGATGTGGAGGCCCAGGAACTTGATGTTGTCCACACGTTCCACCACTTCTCCATCTATGAGAAGGGGAGTGTGAGCCGTCCTCCTGGACCTTCTGTAGTCCACAATGACCTCCTTGGTCTTCCCTGTGTTCAGCACCAAGTTGTTGGCTGAACACCACTGAGTGAGCTGCAGAATCTCCTCTCTGTAGTGGGTCTCGTTGTTGTCTGAAATGAGACCCACTACTGTTGTGTCGTCCGCGTACTTCATGACTGTGTTGGTGGGGTGGATGGCCACGCAGTCGTGTGTAAACAGGGTGAAGAGAGCTGGGCTGAGCACACAGCCCTGCGGCGTGCCTGTGTTGAGGACCAGTGGGGACGATGTTGAGCCACTTATTCTCACCACCTGAGGCCTGTTGGTGAGGAAGTCTCTGCTCCAGTGGCACAGTGAAGCGGGCAGCCCCACCTCGAGTAGCTTCAGCACCAGCTTGTCTGGGATGACGGTATTAAATGCTGAGCTGAAGTCTACAAATAGCATCCTGACGTAGGCGTTGGGATGCTGCAGATGGGTCAGGGCTGTGTGCAGAGTGATGGAGACAGCATCCTCTGTTGACCGGTTCGCTCTGTAGGCGAACTGAAGGCTGTCCAGGTTTGCGGGGATGAAGTCTCTGATGTACCTCAGAAGAATCCTCTCAAAGCACTTCATGATCACCGGGGTCAGAGCGACGGGCCGGTAATCGTTCAGGCTGGTGATGGACCTCTTCTTCGGTACAGGGATGATGGTGGAAGACTTGAGACACAACAGGTGCCGTCGGTACATGGCAGCCTCATCTCTGCCAGAATACCCCTGGGCAGTTGTGGCTACTATATAGTAGCTCATCACCATCAATGTATGAATGACTAGATGTAGTGTGAAGCACTTTGGGGTCCTCTGAATGGTAAATAGTATTTGTATTGCACTGTATCAATTCAAATCTTTTGCCTCTGCCTCTGTGTCACTGTGAACTTGAACTTGAATCTTCAACTCTATTCCTCGAGGACTGGAGTCCTGCAACCTTTGGACCTGTCTGTGTTCCAACACACCTGAGTGACCGAATCACCTCAGTGTTCAGTCAGGTTCTCTGCAGTTCTGCTGATGACCTGATTATGGGACTGAAGTGAGTTGAAGCAGAGACATGTCTAAAAGCTGCAGGACACCGGCCCTTGAAGCCTGGAGTTCAAGATCTAAGAGGTTGCTGCATGCTGTAAATGTCCAACGAGAATCCAAAAGTTCTGTCCCCCTGCAGCTGGTTGTTTTCTGAACCAAAGATGATCTTGGTTTTCTGTTGCTATTTGGAGATAAAACAGAACCAGGGAACCTTCATATTTCCTCATTGCCTCTTCTCTGTACAGCCTCAACGGTCTCCAGGAAGCAGACAAGAGTCGTTGCCCAGAACCTGCAGCAGCCAGACCCCAAAGCACCCTGCGACACCTGAGATGGGAGTTGTCCATGCTACGGGTCAGGATGCTCTAGAGAAGGGTCTCATAACGACTGGCATGTCACCGATGGAGAAGTCAGGAACCGGTGACCTGTCCTCTCTGGATGGAGGGAGGAGCATGCTGCCTCAGCTTGGAGACTCTGAGGAGAAACTACAACAGGTGGGGCAGATCTTTGTCATTTTGGTCATCTTTGGATTTCTGACGTTTCTCTGGTTGTCCCATGCAGCGCCTGTGGCTCCGGCAGCATATCCTCCGGCAGCAGCACCAAAAGATTGCCTTACGCCAGGAGAAAGGTTTGCTGGAACCCACCTCAGGACCTGCTGCTTCTAGCGGTACTCTTCACAGCTGGTCTGCTGAGGACTCTTCCAGTGCCCCTCCTCCAGACCCATTTGAACGGCCTCCACCGCCGTACCCTGGTACAGTGAGACCTCTGACTCCTAGGTTTACTGGATGTCTTCCAGGCGAGGAGATGAGTGGCTTTCCTCCCAGTGAGGCGTCCCTCCCCAGACAAAACCTCCTGAGAGGACCAGCTGTCAGGTAGAAATGGCGAGAACCAGACCTTCAACTGTCAGATCTGTTCCTGTCACAGTTGGTGTCCCTCTTTCCAGGTTTGGTGTTCCTCATGGAGCCCTACAGGACCCTTCAGCGCGTCCATCCCTTGGTCCTGCTGTGGGGCTCTGCTCCATGGAGGGGAACCTGGTCCAAATGAGGAGGCCTGTGCCAGCAGAGTTCACCAGTATTCGATCGTTAATGCCCCACAACTCAACAACACACATAGTGCCAGGTCTGAACTGCCGACTGAATAGGGCCCTGTTCATGTCCTGAAAGTGTTAAGTTCATGTTTCCCCACGTTTGCCTCCACAGGTGTTCCCCAACTCATCGTCCAGCGGCCTCCTCCTCCTCAGCAGCATGGCGTCATGCCCTACATTGAGCTCCGACACCGCCCCCCAGAGAACCGTCTGAAGCTGCCCTTTCCCCCACCGACGCCTTCAGAGCTACAGGAAGCCACGCCCACCAGAGAGTCCACTGCACCACGTCCGGGTCCAGTCAAGATGGGGGAGGCAGGGCTGGGGCAGCAGCACCTGGGTTCTGCTCTCCCAGGATCTGAGGGTATTGAGGCGCACTTAGAGGGAGAGGACTCTGCTGTAAAGGATCTGGAGGACGTAGAGGTCAAGGACCTGGTGGACCTCAATTTGAATCTGGACCCAGAAGATGGTAGGAAGACCACAGGCTGCCATAAGTTCCCCAGAACCAGTCTAGAGTTAATATTCACATTGGTTGGTTCTGCTGCAGGTAAAGACCTGGACCTGGGTTCGAACGATCTGCACCTGGATGACTTCCTGCTGACAGGGAAGTTCGACCTTATTGCCTATGCTGACCCAGAGCTAAATTTGGAGGACAAAAAAGACATGTTCAACGAGGAGCTGGACCTTGGGGAGCCGGTAGAGGACCGGGAGGGGAGCCGACCCGCCAGGAAAATGGAAAGCCCTGCCCACTTTCTGGGACAGCCAAAACAGGAATTGAAGGAATCTCAGAAGACTGAAGGTCACTCTTCAGACAGGCCTCAAGGAGCTCACTCTGCCCTTCTAATCAAGGTAGGTCATTGATTGCTTTATCATGCTGAACCAATCACAGAGCTGATAAATGATTTTTACTTTCAACTTTCCGCAGGAGAAGCTGGAGGACTCTGCTTTGGTTTCCTGTCCAGTCCCAGCCCAGGCTTTGTCCTCTGTCCATCCGCTAATAACTCCAGGTAAACCCAGTGACCACCCCTACCTCTTCAGCTTTTGCAGCATATGTCTGATGTGTATCTCCTCTGTCCTCAGGGGAATCATCCGTCTTCCACCAGAGACCATTTGGATCCGCACCAATCCCCCAACCGATTCCTTCCGGTCCTGCTCCTCAGGGTGCCCCCACCCTGCCTCAATCTCCATCAACTCAGCCTCGACTTCTTTTAAACCCCCAGAACCATCCTCCTCATCCAGGCACTGAAACTCAGAGCATGAGCTCGGTCAGCTTTCCTGAGAACCAGGTCTCCCTTCAGAACCAGAACAAGTCCAGGCCTCTCCTGCTGGAGGAGCAGCCACTCCTCCTCCAGGAGCTTCTGGACCAGGAGCGGCAGGAGCAGCAGCAGCAGAAACAGATGCAGGCTCTGATCCAACATAAGTCTGACTCAGAGTCTGGAATCTCCGACATGGGTAAGATCAAAACCCTTTTAAACCATAAAGCTGTGACAGGACAGAAAATCAGAGATCTCTGAGGTCTCCTACACCTACTGATATCCAACCAGAATGAGAAGCAGAATCTGACCAGAGAGCCATTCTGAGCCATCTTGGGATCCTCAGGAGTTGTGTCTTTAGGCTCTGAGTCTTCATAACTCATTCTGGTTCTATGTTTTACAGATTTTGAGTCCATCTCTGATCCAATCATGAAGGCTAAGATGCAGGCTCTGAAAGGTATTAACAGGGTGATGAGTCAGGGACCCTTGGGCCTGAACCCAATGGTCATCAACAGGTATTGAATGGTCTCATCTGAACTTTCCAGGGTTTGGGTTTTGTGAACCATGGTTCTGATTGTGTTCTCTGAAATCACAGGTTCCAACAGAGTCCAGGAGCCCCAGGTCCCGAGTTAACTCCTCCCACTCCTCACCTACCAGAACAGGTACGCAGATTGTGGGCAATGACTCAGCAGGTCCAAGCAGTTTCATCCAAGCAGTTTGCCCTCTAAACAAATGTTTCTTTCTGTCAGGACGGGAAGTTAACCCCTCAACTAGTGCACCGCAACCCTCCCAGCTTTGGACCCGGCTTCATCAGTGAGAATCAGGACACAAATCAGTTGATCTGATCATTATTTTCTATGGGTTTTTCTATATGGTAGATCTATAGAGAGGATGGGCCAGAGTTTTGGAGATCCTGCTGTTCCTGGAGAACTGCAGTGCTCATGTGGACCATGATAGCAGGACGCTAATCTGACTCAAGGACAATTTTTGGTTCTGGACATGTGTACTAACTACCAGGCCATATTGGAACCGTACTGTCACAGTCTGGTTCATCTCCATGTAGTCATGGACCTCACACATTTCCAGCCACAACCACTTACCTCTTATCCAGCCTGGATCCTCAGATTGCACAGGTCAACAGCCAAAAATTGTCTGGGGTTTTTCAACTGTTTTAGGGTAATTTTGATATGTTGAAATAAAAAATCACATTGGTCTTGCTCAATCAGGTCAACTTTCTGAACTGTGACCTGATGCAACGTGAGCATCAAAATGTATGACTTGTTCTCACACATGGATCAGTTTCCTGAGAATCTGGTACCAATGTGTGATGAGCAGGAGGACAGATTCCACCAGGACATAACAGAGATGGAGAACACAATGTTCAGTTTACATGTACTAACCCTAATCAGTGTTTATTAGACAATTTATATAAATCCTTTTTTGGATGAGAAACATTAACATACATGAATGGATAATGTCTCAAAAATGTAATGAATTTAGTCAGAAGATTGGATTTCTGTAAATCAATTTGGGGAAAAAAATCTGACCTGATTGAGAAAAAAAATTCATTTTTGGATTCAGTGATGCATAATAGTCTTAAATCTGTTGAAAAAACAGACAACTTCCAAAAAATACTTTTTTGTAACCCAGTGTTTTACACCTGTTTTACCCAGTACTTCCTGGGCGACACCCTGCTGTTATATTCCAAAAACAAAGCGGCGGTCAGAGCAGACATGTTTTGTTGGCTCTTCTCAGCAGTAGCATTGCTGCTCCCTTCCTGGGACATAATGCTGCTGCTTCTTCACCCCAAAGGAGTGAATCAAGAGGCCTCCTTGGCATTTCCCCTCCAGGATCTGTTGCATGGAGCCTTTAACCCTAATCTGTTTATCAGTCACTATGAGACGTTTCTACATTTTCCTCTCCCACAACAACCCCTGGGGACTCACATACACAACCTGGCAGAGACACATTTATTTAAATCAATTATAAGAACCTGATTAGGGCTCTGAATTCCCAGTTTGAAATAGTTCCCCAGTCTCTAGAACCCGTTTAGAGAGATTCATGAGGAACTTCCTATTTTATTACTGTACAGCTGATATTTGTTCCTAAACGATCTATAGAGAACATCAACCTTCAGATGGATAGATATTCAGTCCAGAACATTTCCCTCATTTGTCCAGTGGTTCCACTGGTTCTGACTCCAGTTCAGGTCAGGACCCAAGTCCTCTCTAGAGCTGAAGATCAATTAACCCACAGCTGACTTGCTAATCCTGATTAATTGCTCATTAATCCTTCTGCTCATGTTTACATTCATAGATAAGAATCTGATTTTGCTCCAAAAATATAAAAACTTTTGCCTGTCTCTTGTTATACAATTTAAGAAAATCCATCCCATGAAGTTCCTCTTCCTACCAGAGGGTGGACCCAGAGTTCACATCATCTTTATATCACATTTAGATGAAGCCAAGTTGAGAGAGAACCAGTCTCTTCTTACATGTTCCTCATTGGTTGGGATGTTGGAGATGAACTGGTATTTCCGTAAACAGCTTCTGACTTCAAGTCTTATCAGTTTTTATTCTGTATTTTTAACAGATTTTAGTTGGATAGTCACAAGAGTCTGCATTAACAAAAACTTTGACCCGGCAGTGTTGGGTTCTTTATTTTGGCTTGTTTCGTCTCAGGCCGCTATGTTGCTGAGACGGATTCTGCTCTTCATGGAGAAATCATGTGTGAGATTAAAGGGTTCAGGAGACCTGAGATGCTTCACATGCTGACCATCATCACAAACCATCATCATAAAATGTTTCAAGTCTCCTATCATGGTGACACAACCAGATCAGCAGTAATGTGTTGCAAATGGGATACGTGTCCCAACCATCCTGGATGTGTTCCAGGTGCTACTAATGCACCTAAACCTGGGTCTCATGTTTAGTGTGTGTTTTAAAGCCTCTTAAATGAATCACTTATTGCACATGTCGAACTCCATTCCTGTCCTGGCACCTTTAGATGCATCTCTGATGCCACACAGCTGAATCAGTAAGGAAGTCATTAGCAGGACTGGAGAACCTGACTGCACTGAGGAGCTAATTCAGTCAAATGATTCAGGTGTTTTGGACATTGGCCCTCCAGGCCCAATCACACGATTTAACACTGATTAGCAGAGTCAGCTGTTCATTCTCCAAACCTTTTTTTTCAGATGAGTCTCAGAGGCAGCAATACGAGGAGTGGCTAGGTGAGACGCAGCAGCTCCTGCAGATGCAACAGCGCCTCCTAGAGGACCAGATTGCAGCTCACCGCAAGGCCAAGAAGGCTCTGTCAGCGAAGCAGAGAACGGCCAAGAGGGCGGGCCGAGCCTTCGCTGAAGAGGATGCAGCCCAGCTGCAGTACATCAGTGAACAGCAGGGGGCAGTCCAGAAACAGCTGGAGCAGGTAACTTGACTCACCTGGACCACAGACTCTATGGGTGACTTGCTTAGACTCAGTGTGACTCGGTGTGTAACTTCTTGTTCAGATCCGGAAGCAGCAGAAGGACCACACTGAACTGATTGAAGACTATAGGACCAAACAACCTCAGAGGATGCTACAGATGCCCCCCCAGATGCCCTTGGGGCAAGTCCTGGTCCCCCCTTCGCCCCGCCTGGGCGGTGCTGCTCCAGGTCACCGTCCAAACGTCCCCTCAGGCTGGACTCCAGGGTCTGGTCCACCCATGGGTCAGAGGGTGCTTCCACAGCTTCCAGCCCACATGCCTCCCAACCTGCCTAACTGTCCTCGGGCCCCCCCTCTCATCCAGACGACTCTGCCCATGAAGCCAGTCCTGACCGCCCCAACGCCAGGCTTAACTAACCCCCAGGGCTCCCTAGGGGGCGCCAATGGAGCGCCAGGGGACGGAGCCACACCTCAGGTACGAGCCAGAGCAAATCCTGCTGGGAAATATTTTTTAGTTGTAGATTCTATCGAACGTTTCAAAGGATGTGTTTGGAGCTTTGTGGCACTACCTTCTGCCATTTCCTTCTGCAGGTGAAATTTGATGACAACAACCCGTTCAGCGAAGGTTTCCTGGAGCGTGAAAGGAGGGAGCGCTTGAGAGAGCAGCAGGAGCGACAGAGGGTTCAACTGATGCAGGAGGTAACAGCATGGTGTGGAAGTGGCGCCAGTGGGTGGAGGTCATGCTGCAAATAAGTCCCTTTGTCTTCTGAAAATATTTGAATAAACTCATCTGAAAGTGCAACCAGAAATGAGGCTAACTGGAGAATCCCTGGACATGAAGCTCTATAGTTCACTTCAAAACGAGTCCAAAGAGTTACAAGGCCAAACCGTAGTCTATGTTACTGTAGTTTAAATGGAGCATGCGTTAGCATTAGCGTCATTGAACTGAAATGCGTCCATCTGAGCCTCTAACTGGTCTTTAGCCGTTGCCTCTAAGTCAGATGGGCCTCGTTGTGCTCCAGTCCTGAAAGCAGCGCAGTGCGAAGCAGCCGGCTCCGCCGCCTGACATGCAGTAGAAGGTGTTGGGTTTTCAAAATAAAGTACATTTCAATGTTTCATATTTAAATTCATTTCGAACTGTGATTATGATTTTTTTTTAAACTTTATTTTTGTTATTTTAGCAGTTTTATAGATACACATACATACATTGAACGGTTAGACCACCCTCTAACAAAAAATTACAGAGCACCTAGTTTGACAGAAGCAGTTGAGTGATAATCAACAAAAAGAAAATAGGTAGTTACATTAATTATACGGTTGGTGTCAAGCTACAACGAGTGATCCATTTCTTCTAGTATTTCTTGTATTTATAAGTGGCAAGTCTTAATGAAAAGGTCAGTCTCTCCATTGCGTGGATTTCCTCTATTATGTCCTTGATGTCCAAACATGACGGTGGTTCCACATCAAGCCACCTTCGAGTTACAGCTTTCTTTGCACCCGCTAATAATATTAACAGGAGATATCTATCAGATTTCTCCAGTTCCTGGGTAAATTACCCAGGAAAACCACAGTAAAGTCACAGCGTAAATTTAAGTCCATTTTAGTATTGATTTCTTTCATCACTTCTGACCAATAGCGTGCGATCTAATACATTCCCAGAGGACATGAAAATGTCCCGCAGATACATTCCCACAATTCCTCCAACATTTTGCCTTTTCAGTATCGTTACAATATTTACTTTTAATGTTCGGTGTAACAAAAAAACGCACCAGGCATTTCCAGGAAAATTCCTTCCACAGGCCAGAACTTGACATGTGAATCACAGAGTTACATATATTTAACCAAACATGGTCAGTTATTGTTATTTTGGCCTCTTTTCCCTATTTAACCTTAATATATGTTGTATTACATTTCCTCTCCATTTGTAAACAGGAGTATAGTTTGGATATTGTTTTTTTGGGAGATCTTCTGTTGCTCGAATCTAATAGGATTTTAAGTATACCTGCCTCATCCTCCTCCAAATATTTTATACTTTTATTGTAGTAGTGTCTTAACTGAAGGTATCTAAAAAAGTCAAATTTTTCCAGGTTATAGTTATCTTGAAGTTGTTTAAAACTTTTTAATTCACTATTCTTTGTAATCTTCCAATAACTTGTTATGCCTTTTTGTGACCACTGTGTAAATCTCTTATCCATTCTTGCAGGGAGAAAATCTCTATCATAAACTGGCCATCTTAGAATTCGAGCATTTCTTTCAGTCTTTACTTGCTTTAATATTTTATGCCATATGTCCAATGGTACTTTTATCCATAAGGGTATTAGGTCAGAATCTGTATGTTTTTTAATAAGACAATGATCTCTGAGCCAGGATTGTAGAGGTATATCACTGTAAGACAGGTCTATCTCTTTCCATTTAGCGTCACATGTTGGGTCACACCAACCAACTAACACTCTGATCTGCGCTGCTCTGTAATAGTCCTCTAGGTGTGGTAAAGCCCATTCACCCCTTTCTTTTGACAGTTGAAGTGTTTGGAACTGTGATTATGATTATTATAAGTGTGCGAATATATTCTACATATGTCTCATAAACCGACCAGAACTGGAGAAGCAGAAGCAGCAATTCAAAAGTTGTCTTTGTATTGTTTAGTTGTCACTTCCTGTCTTCTGTGTTGGTTTCTTCTCAGGTGGAGCGTCAGCGCGCTCTGAAGTGGAGTCTGGACCAGCAGGACCTCTGCGGGTCCGGAGCAGCCGGTGCTCCTGGGAAACGCGGACCGGTTCCTGGTGGAGGAGCTGGACTGGTCAGCAGCGAGGACCATCTGTCCCAGGGAGCGTTCTGCAGTGCTGAACCTGGACTGGGCTTCCTTCCTTCCTCCTTGGCCTCCAGGCATCAGGTCCAGGGGCGTACCGGGGGCGCCGACCTGCACCAGGGCTTCCCAGGAGGTTCCCTGCCCCTCAGGGCCGCCCCCACCGCAGCTCTCCATCCTGATGTTGCCGCAGAGCGAGGCAGCCTCCAGTTCAGGCCCAGGATGTCGGGACTGCTGCGTCCAGCGGGGATCAGTCCTCACCTGTTGGGACACGACTCCTCCTCGTCTTCACCATTGACCCCACACCCCCACTCCTCTTCTGGAGGCCTTGCCTCCCTCGCTGATATCATCCCTGATGACAAACCAAAGAACAGGAGATTGAACAGAGCTGAGGAAGGAGCCAGAACTCCTCTGTCGCCACACTCTGACATCACAGCTCCACCCACTCCGGCTGTCTCAGACAAGTCCTGCTCTACACCCACCCACCAACCGGACACTGTCTTCTCTGGCCTGGCTTCTTCACCTGACATAGAAAGACAGCAGAGAGGCAGCGTGGTGGAGGGCCACAGAGGCCCTGTGTCTGGGGGCAGCCTGGAAGTCAAGGTCAGTAACTGCAGTCCTTCTGGTTGCTTGTAGAGAAAAGTGGAGTCCTTGGACTTGATAAATCATTTATGCCTGCAGGAAGAGCTGATGGAGGCGCGGCCCTGCCGGGGGATTCCTGTGAAGGTAGAGGAGGCTGTGGAAGAATGCTTCTCCTCCCCCGCCTCTCACGGGGGAGATGGAGGGAAGGAGCTGCTCCGACACCTTCTGAGGGACAAAACGTCGCCCATAACGATGACAACTCCCTCCAGGCCGGCTGCACACCGCCAGCTGTCCAATGACGGCGTGCGATCTGAGGAAGAAGATGAGCCAGGTTTCCATGGTAACATGGTAAGTAATCAGTGGCAGGTCAGGTATAACAAGTCCTCTGAATGTTGTGTGGTGCTGAGGTTTTTTGCATTCTCCAGGTGCCACTGGGGGACGGTCCAAAGAAAATTAAGCGCACCAAGAGACTGAGTCTACCTGACAAAGACAGAGCTCCATCCAAGTCCAAAAGGAGGAGAAAGGAGGATGATGAAGAGAAGAGCTCCTCCTCTAACTCACTGATGACCCAGCTGAGTCAGGTAGAGCCCCGCCTCCTTTCTGATGCTCCTGTCTCGATTAATGCCGTCTACCTGCTGACCTTCTACCGGTCCTCTCCTCAGCTGTCAGTGCTGCCACTCATGGAGCCCATCCTGGGTGTAGACCTGAGCCTCTTCCCCCCATACGGCAGCTCTTCTATAGGCAGAGACTCCCTGCTGAGAGGCTCCTTTGGGAATGCCTCTTTGGATGGCGTCTCAGACTTCTACTCCCAACTCGTCTACAAGGTACGCTGCGGCGCCCCACACTGACACCACACCGCACCTGCTCTCCACTCATGTGCTGCGTCTCCTTCAGAACAACCTCAGTAACCCCCCCACACCTCCGGCATCTCTGCCCCCAACACCTCCACCTGTAAGCAGACAGAAGATGGTGAACGGCTTTGCCACAATGGAGGAGCTGACCAGGAAGGAACTGAGCGAGCAGGAAGGTGAGCTTCAGGTTCTGTGTTGGGATGCAAAAGTCTTTACCTCTGCTGACGGCTCCTTGTTCTCCCCTCACTGACAGACTTGCCAACTCTGAAGCACAAAGAGGATGAGCTTCTCAATCTAAACCACTCCTCCAAGACCGTAGATGTCCCTGCATCCCTGCCAACGCCGCCCCACAACAACCAGGAGGAGCTCAGGTAAGCCCCGCCCCCTCGGAGTTCTACTTGTACAACATGCTCATGCACTGAGTGGTTTTCTTCTTCATGGGTTTTCCAGGGTCCAGGAGTCGTTGGAGTGCCACAGTCCGGAGGGGTTTGTCCCGTCCTCGTCTCCAGAGAGTATGGTGGACATGGAGGTCAGCAGGTACCCTGACCTGTCTTTCATCAAGCTGGAGCAGCCCTCGCCCTGCCCGTCACCTACATTACCCATCATTCCCTGCACCTGGGGCAAAGGTCAGCTATCTGAAGCTACTTACCTGAGTTATTGTGTTCCACACCTGTTGACTAGCTCTTCCATCTGTTTTCAGGCTTTTCAGTGAAACAGGAAGTGAAGACAGAACCACAGCTCCAAGTGCAATCCACCTGTTCCAGCACAGACCTTGTTACCATAGCGATCACTCTGAACCCGGCCGCCTCTCAGGTCAGTGTCCAGCAGTGAGTGGCCAGTTTGACCAGAGCGGTTCCGTTTAACCTGAGTCCATTCGCAGAACGTCCCGGATGTGATGGCGGCGGTGGCGGCGCTCCTCAGGGTACCCGGCCCCATCAACTACCAGCTGAGCCGAGCGCCGACACTAGAGCGGAGCAACCTGGCCCTGCTGGCAGGAGTGCGTGTGCCGATGTCGCAGGTCCGTGTTCCTTGGTGGTTTTAGCCGACCGGATCCAAGGGTCGCGTTGCTTGCTGACCTCTCCATGTGTTCTCAGGGTTCAGCAGCATCCAGATTGCAGAGAGCGCCACCTGCAGCCAGAAACTCGCCACGCTGCTGCAGCCGCTGCAAAAGGCTTCTGGTAAACGGAGTTCACTACAGACAGGTGAGCCTGGGCGGAGGGGGCTCGATGGAGTGGCAGAGTGAGACAGGAAGTGACAGGAAGTGTGTCTTGCAGGACGGTGAGTCCAGAGACGGACCCAGTTTGGTGTTTTGCAGTCCAACCTGCTCTGCTCTATTCGAGTCAGAGCAGCAGAACCGCTCTGCAAGACCCAAGGTAACCCAGTCTGTTAGCTTTCTGCTAACCAACCTTTTTACGCTCTACGTTTCCCATCATGCACTGGTCTCTCTGTGTCCTCAGCCTGCGGTGCCAGTGCTTCTGGATGGTTCTGGTTCAACTCCTCCTCTCAGCAGAACACAGCACCAGTACGCCAACAACATGTCCTCCATTGCTGTCCATTCTCTCCCACGCACCGACTCTTCCTCCTGCTCTCCTTCCTCCTCCTCACCACCACTTGCCTTTCCACCTGCCTCTGCTATTACCATGGAGACTAGGCCCCACCCCGACAGCCTCAAGGTGAGACTGATCCCCAGTTTAACCAGTTTAAGCCTTCAGGTTCCTTGCCACCAGGTGGCTCATGGATACCTCTCTCTGTTTGACAGGTGACGGTCAAGCTAAAGCCCCGTCCACGGACCGTGTCAGGTGATGACTCTCTGTGTCCTCAAGACTTGAAGAAGATGAAGATTTCTCGGTGGAGACGCTGGAGCTTCAGCATTACTCTCAACAGGTAAGTGTTCAAGGTGTCGGCCATGTATTTAATTTTTTTAAAGGTTTTGTTCGCTCTAGTGGCCTTTATTTGAAAGTAGTTCAACAGGAAACAGGGTAATGAGAGAGTGGGACGACATGCGGCAAATGTCGCCAGGCCGAGAATCGAACCTGCGACCACCGTCACGAGTACTAAGGCCTCAATATGTGGTTGTGCTTTGCCCCTGCATCACCACAGCACCACAGGTGTCGGCCATGTTGGTGACTGCAGGAAATGCTCTGATTCTGTTCCTGTTGGACCTGTCCGGGTCCCTCATCCTTGTTATTCCCTTTGTCTCCATCTTAGGGGTTCCCGTGTTGCTAACAAGGCGGGTGCCATTCCAACAGAGGAAGAAGTGGATGAGCTTCTGAAGGAGTTTGGAGCATGCCTGCGTCCCGACCTGCTGCCTAGAGACCAGCGTAGGTGCTGCTTCTGCCATCAGCAGGGGGACGGTCTGACGGACGGCCCTGCCCGACTCCTCAACCTGGACCTGGACCTCTGGGTGAGTTCTCCAGCCGTAGACCCAAAAGCACTGAATGTTCCCTTTGCTCGTGCGCCATTCAAGCAATAATATCAACAGAGTAACACCTGTGACATATTGGATGATCAATCTAAAGCTGTGTAATCGACGTCATCCGGTTCTGTTCCTGTTTTCGCATGCGATTCATTTTGCATGACATCATCGTTGTGGATCTTGGATCATTTCATGGTCGTTGGATGCCTGATTCCCTTTTGGCTGGAGTATCGATGTGTCGCCCTCCTTGGGGCTGTGATGGGTTGATCTTCACTCAAGATATGCCTTAGGGCCCTCCGTAGTGTTCCTGTGGTGCCAGGGGAGTTGTTCAGTTTGGCTGCCTTGGAAGTGCTTGAATGGAGCATTCAGTCACGGCAAATTAGACAGCAAGGCATCGTCCTCTGGATCAGGTTATTCTGCAAGGGTCATCTGGGCCTTCTCATTGAGGTATGTGCTCAGGATTCCTTACGACATTGACGGTATGAGTCCTTCAGTGCTTTCAGCACTGCACTCTGGCAGTCAGCAGGGTTGAAATAGAACAAAGCTACATATGTAACTATGGATCAATGAATCCTGAAGGATCAACAGAGATTCTCTGTCACTCAGAATCCTTGTTTTCTCCAAGAAGATTCTGTAGGAACAGAGCCTCGGATGACGTCAGGCTGTACAGCTGCTGATTAATCGTCATTTATGTCACAGGTGTGACTCTGTTGATATTATTGCTCGAACGGCGCAAGCGCAAATGGAACATTCATTGCTTTCAGCTCCACCCTCTGGCGGTCTGTAGGGATTCATAAAACCGTAGCGACGTACTTAACCTACATATGTTCTGCAGGTGCACCTGAACTGCGCTCTGTGGTCCAGCGAGGTGTACGAGACGCAGGCGGGCGCGCTCATCAATGTAGAGCTGGCGCTGCGGCGGGGCCTGGCGCTCCGCTGCGCCCACTGCAGCCGCTGCGGCGCCACAACCGGCTGCAACCGGCTCCGGTGCACCAACACCTATCACTTCACCTGCGCCCTGCAGGCCCACTGCACCTTCTTCAAGGTACCCAATCTCAGCTAGCCCTAATCACCTGAGCAGTTTGAGCATGCTCAGTAACGCTGTTCCGTATCTGACAGGATAAGACCATGCTGTGCTACCTCCATAAGCCCAGGACCCTTCCTGTGAGCGGGGATAGGTCATCCAGCTCCTCCCCGTTCTCCACGCCCGGCCTGCCCTCCGACCCCACTCCCGGCTCCGACCCGTATGACTCGGAGCTGCGTTGCTTTGCCGTATTTCGGCGAGTCTTCGTGCAACGGGACGAGGCGCGGCAGATCGCCGCTGTCGTGCAGCGGGGCGAGCGGCAGCACACCTTCCGTGTCGGCAGCCTGCTGTTCCGCGCCGTTGGCAGGCTCCTCCCACAGCAGATGGATGCCTTCCACAACGAGGCCGCCATCTTCCCGGTCGGTTACCATGCCAACCGCTTCTACTGGAGCATGCGCTACAGCAACAGGTGAGGGTTAGACTTGCCTCCTCACTGATTTTTTTGATCAGTGCAGATGAAGTGTAGTAGCTCTATTCAGTCTCATATTAAAGTGGTGACTGTGATAAAATATGGAAAAAGATTAATTAAAGTTACTGCAGCTTTAAATGTCTTAGAGAAACTTTAAGAAAGAAGACATGAATATATAAAAGCTAAGATTTTAAATTATTTCATAAAGTAATGTGAAAGATCTACAAACCAAACGGTTGCCACAGGAACATTGGTTGATTTTAAATGGCCGATTTTCTGTTTTATTCATAGTCACAGCAGAAAACATGATTCTGTCAGAGTGACAACACCAGGCCAGAAATAAAGAGCAGTCATAGTTCTGCTGGTTCTGGTTCAGTGGAGTCCATAAGGTTCTGGAGGTTCTGGATCGGGACTAACGAACAGTTCCATCCACAGACGCTGCAAGTACCTGTGCTACATCGAGGAGCACGAAGCCCGGCCGCTGTTCAAGGTCAAGGTGGTGGAGAAAGGTCACGACGATGTCGTCCTGACGGGGGCCACGCCTACAGGTAGTCGCCACGGTAACCAGGAACAGGTGAGTAGACTCTGTCTTTCTCTGACCCGCTTCGACCTGACTGTGTGCAGCGGCGTGGGCCCAGGTTCTGGAGGCGGTGGCCCGGATGAGGAGCTGCAGTGGGACTCTGAAGCTGTTTCCTGTTTACCTGAAAGGAGAGGAACTGTTCGGCCTGAAGACATCTGCCGTGACCCGGATCATCGAGTCTGTAGGTCCAACTGAAAGACGCACAGAGACAGAGACACCCGACAGTGACACACACACCCTAAGCCTAACCACGTCTCTCTCTCCCTCCAGTTGCCGGGGGTCGAGGCGTGTGAGCGCTACACTTTTCGCTACGGCAGGAACCCCCTCATGGAATGGCCTCTGGCCTTCAACCCGTCCGGCTCGGCTCGCTCTGAACCCAAGGCCTGCCAGGCCAAGAGGTAACGAGTAGAGCTGCACCGATCCCAGTTTTCTGGTCGATTTGCGATCACTGATCTTTAAAAAAATTAATTGGCCAATTGAAATTTTGAGCAACACTTTTTTTTTGTCTAAAATGTTGTTAAAAATAGCAAGAAAGTGTCTGAGTTGGCAAGAGCAGGGCGACTATTGACCCAGTGGGCGGGGCTAACAGTCTAACCTCTCACTGCAGAGCAGCAGAGTAACTTTGCTGAGGTAGATAAGATTGGATGAGATCAGCTTCATTGCCGACCTCCCAAAGTTAAGGACATTGGGGCCGACACTTTGTGTTGACATCACTTCCTGTTCCTGATTACTTCCAGGTGGAGCCAGCAAACTTTGGGCGGGGGTTGGGCTTGTTAAATAGTTCCATGTCTTGTGGTGTTTGATTTCTGTTTCTGGACAGAACCAGGAGAACCAGAACCAGGGTTCCTGATTCCTGGATTTGAACATAGTGAGGCTGAAAAAGCTGCACTGATTAGTTTAATAATATATCAATTACTAAACTATTAGTGATGTCTGGCTTTCATCATAGTTGCTGGAAGATTTCTGACATGGTGAGAACATCCAGAATTAATATGTGACCAGAGAAGGTCCAAAGGTTCAGAACCAGTCTGGAGCAACCAGAAACCGATGTTTGGTCAAAAACCTTGAGGAATCCATACCTGTCTTACCTGCCTTCTCTTTCCCAGACCTTACCTGCTGACCAGTGTGGCCCCCAGGTGCCAGGGCTCAGTGGGCTCCATCGTCGGCCTCGTTCCCGGCGTTCTGTCTTTGTCTCCTGGCGAGTCGGTGGCTGCTGCCCATCAGGGCCGCCACTCCAAGTCGGCCCAGTACCGCCGCATGAAGGCGGAGTGGAAGAGCAACGTGTACCTGGCTCGCTCTGGTATCCAGGTGAGCCTGCTTTGAGAGGAGGCGACGGCACCCCCCCCCAAGGGCCGGCTGCTAACTCTGCATGTGTTTACAGGGACTGGGGCTGTACGCCGCCAGAGACATTGAGAAGTGCACGATGGTCATCGAGTACATTGGGACAATAATCAGGAGCGAGGTCGCCAACCGCAAGGAGAGGCTGTACGAGGCCCAGGTGATTCACCTGACACACCTGACCCTGGCCGCCCTGATCTGATTGGTCAATTCTGACCAGGGCACGTCTAATCAGCGGTCTTGTAGCTCATGTAAATCAGCTGTTCTGGTGTTTGCAGAACCGAGGCGTGTACATGTTTCGGATCGACAACGACTATGTGATCGACGCAACCATCACCGGAGGACCGGCGAGGTAAGAGACAGAGATCTGAAGCTGCTGGCAGCGCCTGCTCTGTGCTCACCTGGGAATGGGGCGGGTCTTTGTGTGACCGACAGGTACATCAACCACTCCTGTGCTCCCAACTGCATCACTGAGGTGGTCATGGTGGAGAAAGAGAACAAGATCATCATCAGCTCCTGCAGACGCATTCAGAGAGGAGAGGAGGTAGGGTCCATATAACAATCTGTCCATTATCAGGCAGCCTGAATGTGATTGGCTCATCATATTTTCTCCGCTCCCTTCAGCTATGCTACGACTACAAGTTTGACCTGGAGGATGACCAGCACAAGATCCCGTGTCACTGTGGAGCCGTGAACTGCCGCAAATGGATGAACTGAGAGCATGGAGGCCTCTGGCGCCCTGTGGGCGGAGTTAACATGACATCATCACTGGTCTGTGGGCAGAGCTAGCATGACACCATAATAAAACTGATTGATTAGATCAGAGGAAATAAAGTTTATACTTAATTTACAAATGGGACACATTTATAATCTGTTGTGGGTGGAGTCTGTGCTGACGGGGCGGAGCTTACTAAGAGGCTGGTCCTCGCTGTAAATTGGTTGTAAATGTGAGTGTAAACGCCACTGAAATAAGCGAATGTGTCGTCCTTTAACTTGCACTAAAACATAAAATGACAAACACACAAACCTACCTGATTCCACCGCTTGGTCCTCCCCTCTTCCTCCTTCTCATCAGTTTCCTGTAAAATAAGATATTTTTTTTCTTTTTGTATTTATTAATGAATTAAGCTATTTTCTAAAACTATGGTGCATTTGAGGTCCAGTGTGTAAATATCTGTACCATAAGTAAAAAGTCAGACACAAAGATTAGAGCACCCCCCCACTCCTGTGTGTAGACAGGCTTCTGTTACTTCACCCAGAGTTTAGGCTGCAGGCGTCTGCTGCCGTGTAAATACGAGGTTTATTCAGGCCCTGCTGTGTACAGATAGACGACATGAAGCCTTGTCTCTGTTTTTTTATTAATGGATGTAAACAAAGTGATGTTTCTGGAAAATATGGTGAATCTGATTTAGAATCACTTACAGAAAATAAATATTTTACATCTTAGAGAAACTTGGTGTTTTGTCACTGAATTGTTGCATATGAACTGTTGTAAAGCTGCTCAGGTCATTCATCTTCATCTCTGCAGATCTTCAGACATGGTCAACTGTTATGTTAAAAAAGAAGGAGCAAACTGTTAATATTTGCAACTACATATGTAAATTGACTAACTTATTTAATCAGCAAGATAAAAACAGATTGAAAATCTAATTTACTGTACAGCAGCAAAACTTAAAAACATAATTTCAAGCTTTAAAACCCCAAATCTGACATTTAATTTTGATGTATGGTAGAACCTGATGAACTAAAGCCTACAAACGACCCTTTTCATAAGAAAGATCTTTCAAATGAAACCAGTTTCAGGCCTCCAGGTAATCACTGCCTGGTGTCTACAGTGGGCCTGGGGAGCACCAGATATGCTGGACAAACCTCCATGTTTGTAGTACTTGCAGTATCTAAGAATTAGAAAATTAAAAGATTGCCTCTGAACCACCAACTACTTAATAGAAAGTTGTAGAAACTGATTTCAACTGTGATGGTCTCACATCTGTCAACAACCCACATGTCCTACCTGCTGGCCTCAGAGGAATGGATCCTCTAAGTCAGCGTTTCCCAATTCCGGTCCTCAGGCCTCCCTGCCCTGCATGTTTTAGGTGTTTCCCTTCTGCTACACACCTGGATTGAATCTATGGGTCATCAGCAGGTTTCTGCAGCACTTGATGGTCATGCAATCATTTGAATCAGCTGCTCTGGAATAGAGGCACATCTAAAACATGCAGAGCAGGGAGGCCTGAGGACCGGAATTGGGAAACGCTGCTCTAAGTCAAAGTGTCTGGACTGGTTCTACATTCCCGATCGAACATAGTCAGAGTATGTTGGGTTAGGGATAACCATTCTCATTCGGCTGTTTTTGCTGCACACTCTAGCAAACCGTAGATCAGCATGAGCTCCACAAGCTGTAATTGAACTAGAATGAGCTTGAAAACATGTAGAAAATCAGCAGTTTGGTGGCCCTGGGCCACTCCCTTCATATAGACGCAATAGACTCCCATTCATTTTTCGGCCTAGTCAAAGTCTGTCAATGAATGTCCCTAACCTCAGTTGCCACTTACCTCAACCAGATTTTATTCCATTTTTATATGTTTTTTAGCTCATTTTTTAAAATAAATAAATCATAGCTCCTTTCCTGGGAAGATGGCTGAGTGGTGACATCTTGCTATGGCTGCTTTTGCTCATCCTCTTGGGTGGCACTGGGGCATGGGAAGCTGTAATAAGCAGGTGAAGATCTGCTTGTGTGCAATTCCCTTTGGTTCCAGCCCTGGTTAGGGGAGGACGATTTTGGTCTGTTGGACATTCCTTCAAAACGTCAGCAGAGTTCACCAGTAAGTATCTCTTTAATGCATTAATGTATGTGTTCATGTTGAAGTTATAACATTTTTTCTGAGCAGGTGGCCATAACAGCTCTTCAATGAAGGGAAGGCTGTCACCACACTAAAACTTTATCTTGTGAACGTGTCTGAGTTCCTGGGTTACTTTCGGGACATGCCTCCATCCACATCGCGTGTCTCAAAAAGTCCATGGTAGCCATCCTGAGAGCCATCTCCTCTGATGTATCCAAACTGGGAAAGCGTGTCGTCCTCCGACAAATAAATGTCAAAAAGGGGAAAGTAAACAAGGCAATTCCCATGAATGACCTCCATGCCTGTCAGAGGATTGCGCGCGACAGGATCCCTAAACTTCTTGGTAAGACTTATATAAAATTCTTTGCTATATTCAATTACTTACCTGAGTGCCTGCCATGTAGGAGCAGGCACACATGCTCCTACATGGCAGACACTTAATGCCTGCCATAAAGCAGCATGTGTTCCTGCTCCTAAACGGCAGGTATTAAGTGCCTGCCATGTAGGACTATTCACAGATGGACCCATATGTCATTTCTTATCTCAAGCTCTTTGCATTGTGAATCTCTCCAGGTTGTGTATTGTGTTTTCTGCTATCTGCTTCATCATTTTAATTTATGTTTTTGTAGACAAACTTGAGAAAAAACCCACACCATTGAACCTGTGCATATTCTATGGTTACTTCAGTGTGTACCTTGCAAGCATCTATGGGCACAGAACTGGTGTTTTGACAAATATGACGATATCAGAAGCAGACAAGTCACGGATGGATGCCAAGTGTGGCGACAAGGGATTCGTCATAAACGTAAGTGTAATGATATTGCACTTATAATTAAACACTTGTTAGCTCTACCTGAGTGCCTGCCATTTAGGAACATTCACAGATGATCCTAAATGGCAGGCAACATACCTTCTCCTTTGGCACTACAGGTCAAGGAGCACAAGACAAATAGGGCTTTCGGAAGAAGCTGCAGCCATCCACTGACCCTGTTTTCTACAATGAAAACCAACAAAAAGTCAACAATCTACAGCAGCACCTTCAGAGTGCATGGGCCGAGATGGGGTTCTCTGGGTCCCCAACCTTCTGTCATGATTTCAGCCCTTCAGCTCTACCTTGACTGTGCTGATTACTCATTACCCTCACCTGCTCTGTGCTGCTCCCTATTTAAACAGCTGCTCGTCACCAGCTCAGTGCGAGATCGTCTGTTGCCACTCTCACAGCTTTCAAGCCTTGTCTCATGTTCCAAAGAGTTTTCTGGTTTTCTGATCCTGCCTGTTTTTTGACCACAGATCTTTTCCTAATCCTTCTGCTGGTGGAAGTCCTGTTTCTGACCCTGCCTCCTGCCTTCCGGTTACTGGATTTTCACTGCCTGAGACCCTCTCGTGCATGACCCTGGACTGTTTCACGACTCAGCCTCTGGTTGGTGGATTTTGTCCCTGTCTTCTGTTTGTCCCCTGAGCCCCCCCCTCCCCTGACCTCCCATTGTCCACTCACCCAACCCTCCCCCGGCTGGACTCCTGAACCCTGTTTATCTCCGAATCCTGACCCACCAGTGTGACCACACCCTTCTACATCATTATTTTTGTAATAAAACTTTTGGTGAATCGTCCTCTTGTTTTGGCTGCGTTTTGGGTTCTGGCTGATTTTGCTCTTAACGTTACGCCTTCACAGATTTCAGAACCTCCATTGCCACATATGTAAGTAATTATATCACTTTTTCATTGTGAAAACTTAAAATGAAATATTGAACAACTTCCTTTATTTTTCAATTGAAGAAATGTAGTATCACCAAACACCCGTACAAAGATAAGCAAGACCATGTTGCCACGACACGGCAACACCTGAAAAATTTTACACCATGCATCAGACCACGGCACAACTGACCCATTTCACTGATCTTTGTGGCTGTATTGGAAAATGTATCTAGACCTTGTGTTTGTAAGCACCAAATACTCAGTTCCATTGTTTCTCATACTGGTGTTCTAGTCAGATCATCTTTATAAATTCAAGAACAGTTTATGGAAAATCTACCAAGATTACGTTTACATGAAGTTTTCTTCATTACATTTTGCACTAAAAAAAAGAAGGCATGCCTTTTTACACTGCTGCAGAATTCACTGGTACCACACAAGTCTAAAATGCACAGCACAGTACTTCCTGGACCTTGAAGTATCTACTGCATTGCTGATATTTAGTAAGAGACAAATTAGCTAGATATTTCCAAAATTACCTTTATATTTTCTGTTTTAAAACTAACTTGGGGCCTTAATTTTTAATAGATCCAAACTTGTTAGCACACATACCTGATTTACAGGTACAACTAAGATTGTGTCAGCAAAATTACTATTTAGCATGCATGCCTTCATGAGTGTGCAGAACATATTCAGAGCATCATAATGTGCAAACGATTGGGCAGAGGTTTTGAAAAATCTATTGAGTTACCTCCCACAAAGTGATTTATTGAAACAAAAGCAGATTGGGGATTTGTTCTAGTGTCTATATTTAGCATGTTTGAAAGGGAGGTGCAACTGACATGTCTGTGGTCAGTGTTGCAAGAGACAGACTTGGGGAAATGATATTTCTTGAAGACTGTGCTCCCACATTGTACACTGAGTTTGACTCTTAGACTAAGCCTCCACTCTGATATTGTTGTGAAAACTAGCATAAATTGGTGAGATCTTTCAGAAAATGCAGAAAACGTATCATAAAACCTGGGGGACATAAGTAATTTAGTATTTTGATTTATTGATGATTATAAAATAAGTAATCTTGTATTTTAATTTATGTCCCTAGATTAATTGTCCTATCTATTTAACACCTCCTTTATATAAAAATACTTAAATTTATATATTTAGTGTGAAATATAGATAAATGTCATCCAGAAATGCTAAATTTGAGCTGCAGGATTACCTCATTCTGCATCAATTCCACTGTGTGCAAACTGTTGAATAGAATTGATTGAGTTGACTTAGGTAAATAAATACAGATGTCTACAGCTTTAATTATGATGGATTTTTAAATGTTTTCACTGTTGTGTTGTTACTTATTTCAATGAAGTGCATTATTATTATTATTATTATTATTATTAATAAGCCTGTGGTGTTGTTATTCTTATAACTCCATGGTTTTTAACTTCATATTACTTTTATGGCCACTCCGTTCTCCTACACTGTCCATAATGCCACTCTCCGTTAACATATGCAGAATCTTCATTTAAATAGGATGGTCTACACCACTTTTGCACCTATAATCAATTATGCACACAATCTTTGTAGATCACCTGCAACATATGCATATGCAATTTCCTTTGCAAAAGCAAGTTAATGCTCTTTATTTGGGATCTTTTATGTTCAGGCCCTAAGTGTATTGTTTTTATCCTTGATGCAGATGGACCTCCATGCAACTAGATGGTAGGTGCTGCCTCTGTTCTAGATAATAAATATTAGCATTTTTAAATAAATCATTCTTCTATTGTCTTTGTTTACTCTTTGAAAGAATATAAATCAGTAATGAAAAGCAGCGGGGGCATTTATTTATTTATTTTTTTTCCATTTTTTTTCTCTGAAGAGTTTTTGCGGCGCTAGTGGCTCGTATTTTTTCAACAGTAGGCAGACAGGAAGGAGGGTCAGGAGAGGGGGGAGGACATGCAGCAAAGGTCGTCGGGACCGGGAGCCGAACCCGCGACGTCCGCGTTGAGGCCTAAGGCCTCCAAACGTGGGGCGTGCTAACCCCCTGCGCCACCACAGCACGCCCCTGCATTTATTTAACTATAAATGCCAGTTTTCATCAATTATCACATTAAGATAAATGTCCCTTACTGAATATACAATCTGTCTGATTAACCAGACTCTACCAAAGTTTGTAACTTATGCTGGCTCTTTCTACTTTCTGTATAGTGCATCATAACCAAATGCAAATTGCTCACTTGAAGTATCTCAAAAACTGTAAGTGAAAGTCTATCGAAGGGGCCCCACATACCCACCCAGTTTGATGGCCGTGGCTTATTCCATTGCCTTTCTATGATTGATTACCATTCATTTGAAAAATTGATCACTCAAAATATCTCAGAAAATATGTTATGGATTCTATGTCTTTTGTCTATGTCATTTTTATCTGCTCACACACACACTGCTGCTGCTTACATAACCATATCACATAAGACTGGCCACAGTCTTACATAAACAAACAAACTGAATAACTACCTTTATGGAGGGTACAGAATGAGGAGAAGAATGATAGCTAAACTAATGCTACAATCTTTGCTTCACTTGGTGTCATGTCATCCCTAAGGTCAGCTAAGTGACGCCCAGCGCTGGACGGTAAAGGTAACTCTGTTTCTGTTCTATGTGTATGACTTGTAACATCTGATCATTTTCAGCATTAAAGCCTGTTTTATATTTAACCAAATCTCATTATTTCTCAAGGTAATAACACTGAGGGGTTCTGGTTGGGTCCTGAAACTGGTAAACGGACCTGGGTGGTGCACAGAAGGGAAAATTGGTGAACTACAAGAAGTATAAGTGCTCATTTGACCAAACTTGGCAAGTATTCTCCCTCCAGCCCTCTGCAGGTGTCCACCATGTTTGGTGGTCATATAACTGTCATTGTCATGTTCTGTGTTTTTCTGTGTATTTATTTAGAGTTTTCTGTTTCCCTGAGTCTTCGTGTTGTCCTGTCCTCCCTTTGATTACTCCCAGGTGTTTCTCATTCCCTGATTACCCTCTTGTGTATTTAGTGTCACCTATGTGTCTGTGTCTTTGTCGGGTCCTCGTCTCATGTGCGCTCAGTCCTTCGTGTGTCCATTCATTAATCAGTTGCTATCGGCGTTGAGCCCTGGCTTCCACTCAGTCTTGCTGCCTGTATTTTTGGACTAGTTTTGGACTGTTTAGACTTCATTCTGCATTAAAAACCTCCATTATTCATCTTCCTTGGTCTACAGCGTCTGCCTCACCACCTCTACACCACACTTTCTGACAGTCATAGACTCCCATTCATTTTTCAGTCTAGACAAAGTCTGGCTAGGAACGTCCCGTCTAGCTGAGACTTAACCCTAACCTCAGTGGCCTCTTACCTCAACCAGATATTATTCCATTTTTATTTGTTTTTGAACTTCATTTTTGAAATGAATCAGCTCAGGTTTAAAAACTTGTCTCAGAGTTGCTGTTGGATGAAGGAGTTTTGCCTTGATGCTGCTCTGCTCACTAGGAATTGGCTTTAAAAGTCAGTTTTTAAACTGATAATCTCTCCTTTTAATTTTTAAACTCAGTTTTTTGGAAGGAATTCAGCTCAGCTTTAAAAATTTGTATGCTTATAATTAAAATCATCATTCTTCATCATTTTAACCTGGGTCCGCTGCGTTCTGCCTCACCACCTTTGCCACATATCATGACACTGCATACACAGGCCACTTTCTTTCTTTTGCACTGCAGCTGGGAGTTGGCGGTGGAGCGTGTCGTGGGTGGATTGAGTGTAAGGGTTGGGTTCAGGGTTCTCCACTTCTCCACTCCCCCTTCTCCCCCGGTGCACGGACACATCCTGCCAGGAGCCCCCCATGTGAAGCCTACCTCTCATTCAGACCCCTGGGGATCTGTGTTTCCAGCCTGTGGATCCAGATCCTTTCAGCCCTTCTCCTCTGGGCTGAAGACCAGGCTGGGTTGCATTTCAGCACCAGGGCTGAAACTGCATCCCAACCATGGCGTATGAATTGCTGCACTAAGGGTACATGTGTGTTTTTGTTTTTGAATGTTACATCTGTGCTGGGTGAAGCGGGTAAGGAGGCTGTTCCCCGTCTCACCCACATAATTGATCTTACAAATTAGGCAGGCTATCAAATAAACACAATTTTTTTATTTGGAGTTTCCAGATTGGTCTGATTTGAAAATTGTGTTAAACTTGCTATGTACCCACTGCATCTGATTGTAGAATCCACCCTGATCTTTGGTTTTGTCATGTTGGGTTCCAGCTTCTTTACCCACATGCAGAACACCAGGAGAACAGGAATCACTTAAATAATGTTTATTTAAACTATATCAACAGATTGGTTGAGAGAATCTGATCCTTGGGTCACGCTCACAGAGTCGTCTGCGCACTAAAGAACAGCAAAAGGTAATGGTGAGTTTGTGGTAGTCAGAAATGGGAACTGCGAGATAAATTACACTGATCTTACTTAAGGTTAGGTAATCCACTTTCCGTCAAGGAGAGGGGAGACTGCGGGTTCGGGGTTTTGGTTCCTTTGCGTGTGTCTTTGAGATGATCCGGGTGAATATGTGGAGGCTGCGGTGGAGGGCGGACAGGTAAGATCAGGTGTGGAGGAAGACAGAGGAGCGGTCCTGAGGAGCTGGGGAATCCTGGAACAGTTTATGATCAATCCGAAGAAGTGAAGGTGAGACTCAGCCAACCAGTGGGTGACGATCCACAGCGTCATGAGGGGGGAAAATCCAGAAAGCCAGAACAAGGTCTTCACAGGGAGTATCCACGGTGTCACGAGGAAACACCTGAGAGAGGGAGGCAACAGGAGTAAATTACTAAGAGTCACTTCTCAGGAAAAGACAGAGCATTATCTCAGGGGGGCTCAGAGTACCATTACTGGCAAACACTCGGGCGCTGAAGTGCTGGCAGTCTGCTCCTCTTAAGCTCCAGGATAATGGAATGATGAAACACAGGTGCGCTGAACAGCGGGCACAGGAGTGCAGGATCTGACGCCATCTGGTAGATGAAGGATGAAGCAGCAGGTGAACTGAACCCCCCCTTACCCCCACAAAAGAAGACCAAAAACCCCGGTTCCCAACAGGTGTCTTCAGAGCTCTGACCTCAGCATGGACAAGGAAATGCCTTGGGTTTTTATTCCTTTTGTAGGCCGCAATTATTCTATAATTTTGAAGCAAAGAAGTGTCAGATTGGAATTTAGTAAAATTCTATTTGATATTGTAAACTAATTTTCCTGCTGAGGAGGAGAATGTAGTGATCAGAGGGATCATCGGAGATGAATCGGGGGGTCTGGACTCAAGGAAGTTTTTCCTGCCTGCTCTCAGGAAAGACCTGGAATATCCTCTCTTACGAAGAGCAGAAAACAGAGTTCTAGTTGCCTCCTCAAAGTCTGTTTTCTGTGTGCAAATCCTATGAAATCTGAGGAGTTGTGATTTGATTAAGCCAGCATAAGTGTGCTTTGGATGGTGACTGGTTTTAAATAGCAGAGCATGTGTGTCTGTGGGTTTAAAGAAAACTTTAATATCTAATTTGTGTGTTGTATCAAAATTTGGTCCTTTATATGTGGTAGTGTCCAGAAAGTCGACCGCTTTAACGCTGGTAGTGGACTTTACTGTGATAGATGGGTTATGTGTATTCAGGTGCTGGAGGAATTCCTGAAATTCTGCTTCAGAATGAGTCCAAACCCCCCAGATGTCATCCAGGTACCGATAGTAGTGCAGGGGTGCCCTCCTGCACGTACTAAGAGCACCGGTCTCCCACTCGGCCATGAAAATGTTGGCATAGGCCGGTGCAAATTTTTTACCCATGACTGTACCCTTAATCTGTAAGAAATATTGGCCATTGAATATAAAGTCATTTCTTTTTAAATGTATCTCTAACAATTGTATGAGTTCTCGATATGGCCTCCTCGAATTGGAATATTTCAAAAATATGTTTCTTTTTGTTTTACCCCTCCAGGGGGTCTTTTGTGGGCTCTAGTGTCCCTTTTACGAAAGTAGGCTGACAGGAATGGGGAAGGAGAGGGGGGAAGACATGCGGCAAATGTCGCCGGGTCCGGGAGTCGAACCCGCGACGGCCACGTCGAGGACTCAAGGCCTCCAAATATGGGTCGCGCTAACCACTACGCCACCACGGCACGCCCCAAAAAATATGTTTTTAATTCAATTTATTCTTTCATCTATATCAATATTGCTGTACAAACTGTTGATGTCAATTGTAAATAGAATAGAGTCCTGAGGTAGAGAAATTAATTTGATTTTTTCAACAAAATCATAAGTATCATTGATGTAGCTTTTGTGTAGCATAGATAGAGGATATAAATAATGATCAATAAACTCCGCTGTGTGGTAGGTCTCGCTGCCACAGTCTCAGACAATAGGTCTGCTGGGAGGGATTTCATGAGGTTTGCTCCATTTTTCCGGTTCCTTATGGATCTTTGGGAGCAGATAAAACCTCCTGGCTCTAGGTTCAGGGGAGCCACGCAGGGTTAGGGTTGGGGTAGGGTTAGGGGTTGGGGTTTGGGTTCAGGGTCAAAGGTCAGAGGTCCAAAAAATTGAACCTCCTTCCTTCTCCCCCTCACCCTCTTCCCCTTCCCCTTATGTGCACGGGCCATCCTGTCAGGAGTCCACCAGGTGGAGCCTACCTCTCATTCAGACCCTTTGGGATCCGTGTATCCAGCCTGTGGATCCAGATTCTTTCAGCCCTTCTCCTCTGGGCTGAAGACCAGGCTGGGTTACATTCCAGCACCAGGGCTGAAACTGCATCCCAGCCATGGCGTATAGAATAGGGTTAGTTGCAGAATCCGCAAATCCGTTGATTTTCCACTTCCATAAATTTTTTAAAAAATGCATTTCCCCCGGGAAAGCCATATATTGCCGGAAAGGCCAGAGTCTGGAGAATCCTCTGGTGTGGTTGTTTGGCTTCGGGGACGCCCGCAGAAGGAATTAAAAATCGAAAACCCTAATTGGTCAAAACGGTCAAAAAGGCACTTTGCCGGGGACCAGGGGGTTCGAAAGTAGGATCAATAAGCCCGGAATAATGCCCTGAACACGCCTGTATCGGTCCCGTGTTCCTGGGATGAAGTTGAATTTTCGGACTTCCAGAGACCCCACATGCAGCAGGCGGCCGTGTCCGCAGCACCTCACTGTCCTGGGACTCGGGCTTATAGCTGCCTTACCAGAGGCACAGAACCGGCGTGCGGACCTCCAAAGCATTGCCCGCCATGGCTTGACGGATAGATAGGATTTTGGGACCTTACACAGAAAAACCCCACCGGCGGGATTATAGGGAGCAGTTGGAAAAGAGGACTTGGAGCGAAAAATGACAAAGTGTTTTGATCCAGGGCGGTTCTAGGGGTCTTCTGAAGCTCAGATAAGGCCGATTTATGACACTTTTTGGGCTTTTTCCAGCATTTTAAGCCGTTTTCCCAGATTTTCGCTCTGGTTCTCTGGATCTTCGAGGCAGTAACGCTGCGGGCTCAGGCCGCTCCGGTGAGTCTCCTCGGTCCTTCTGATGGGCCTGGCGGTTCTCTGGGTCGGTTCTGAGCTCCGTGGAAGCGAGCAAGCACAGGCAAAGGTGGACCTGGCTCAGGCCGAATTCGGTGCGCTGTGGGCGGCTTCACGGTTGTCCCAAGTGCCCGTTGGAGGTCTGAGCTCCAGGTTTGACCTTTCCATACATACATACATCCACCACCACCACCACCACCACCACCACACACGTACACCCGACCGAACAGCACTCGTGGCTTGCCATGGAGGGCCCCCGTCGGCCCCGGCACTCTGTGTCGGCGCTTCAACGGACGGTTCCTCCAGCCTTGCAAGCTCGCCTCCAGGCCCGGGCACGGGCGTTTCGGGGCTCTCCGCCCCGCTCTCAGTCCCAGCCCGTGGTCGTCCTATCGGTAGCGAGACCGAGACGCCCCGTCTCCCCCAGCGGTTCTACACTGTCAGCCCACTGCAGGCCGGGGCAGGGGTGGTGCTGCGTCCTCCGCTCGGAGCCCAGAGCAGCGCCTCCTGACCTGACCTGACCTGGCTAAGCAGCAGTGGTGCCCGCAGAGGTCATGTGATTTCTCAAACCCTGTCGTCTCTCCGTTGCCCTATAAGTTCTCGGATGTAGGGCTCGCTGGCAGCTGCATATTCTCCAGGCTCTCCCCCGGATCTAGCCCGCTGGTTCCACAGCGGCACCAGGGCAACCTGGAGGTGTGCCAGCCCAGCGCTGCCCTCCCATTCAGGGAAAAATGCATAGGGGTCTACCTGGTTGATCCTGCCAGTAGCATATGCTTGTCTCAAAGATTAAGCCATGCAAGTCTAAGTACACACGGCCGGTACAGTGAAACTGCGAATGGCTCATTAAATCAGTTATGGTTCCTTTGATCGCTCTACCGTTACTTGGATAACTGTGGCAATTCTAGAGCTAATACATGCAAACGAGCGCTGACCCGGCCCCCCCTTCTCCTCCTCGGGGTGGGGGGGCCGCCGGGGATGCGTGCATTTATCAGACCCAAAACCCATGCGGGGTGCGGCTCTCCCTCTCTCTCACGGGGGTGGGTGGGGCCCGCCCCGGCCCGCTTTGGTGACTCTAGATAACCTGGGGCCGATCGCTGGCCCTCCGTGGCGGCGACGTCTCATTCGAATGTCTGCCCTATCAACTTTCGATGGTACGCTACGTGCCTACCATGGTGACCACGGGTAACGGGGAATCAGGGTTCG